>NW_027282176.1:0-76120 GCF_046629955.1 Centroberyx affinis | reverse complement strand
GTTATTCTCTACATTTAGACTATCTTTGATCTGCAGCTAAAAATGTACTTCATAACTCTACATCAGTGTCTCATTCCCCTAACATCAGTGTCAATGTCAGGTCTCTGTAAATCAGTGTAAACTTGCAGCCAGCCAAGGCAGGTTCATATTTCTCTTGTACAGTAAATCTACTGTCCTGCAGCCAAGAAACTCCCCGGGCTATCGGAAAGCTATGAGCAAGAATGTATTCAAACTTCTAAGCTGCTCAGGCCATCTGTTACCCAAAATAACAGTAATAACAGTCGTCTATCTCTCTCTTTCTGTCTCTCACTGATACACACTTATTCTCACACACATACACACACACACACACACACACACACACACACACACACACACACACACACACACACACGGCCGCTCAGCAGGAAAGGCAAATCTCCTGGGCTTCGTTTTTCTAAAACAGAGATAAGTCATCAGTCTTCACTTGGGCTGTTGAATCCGGGAACGTCATCTTTTACACTGACGCTCAATGGCAGAATTTATCTGCGAGACACTGAGACGATACGAGCTGAATGGGAACCGAAAATGAAATGGAACCGGGGGAGAAACAATGACAAGTGATAGCTGACAAGTTATCAGGAAACAGGGGAGGCAGGAGTGGATGGATGAATGGATGACTGAATGTGCAGAGGAAGCAAGGAGGGAAGGAAAGGAGAGACAGAGAAGGATGAAGGAGAGGGAGGAAGGGATGGAGAGAGGAAGGAAGGGACAGGAGGGGAGGAGGAACGGAAGGAACTACCGGGAATCAATGTGTGGAAAGTGGGCACACAAACCTGTAAATAGGGGGCAGTAGAAGGTAACAAATTGTCAAAGTAAGAAAAAAAAAAGAAAAAAGACAATCATGTAATACATGAGTGAAACCTGGAGAAAGAACACAAGACAAGAAAGAGCAGCGGGGGAAAGGAAAGGAAATGTGTCCTGTTGATAAGTGTCTGATTTATGTTTGGAGTCCCAGCCATGATGGCGTTACATGTCCTTGACACCTGAGGCTCAGCGGACCTCTTCTGCTACCCATGCCTAGTGGACTGAAAAGACACACACACACACACACACACGCACACACACACACACACACACATGCATACACACAGATACCCAGGCACACATCCACACACGCCAATGCGCATACACACGCACACACGCAGACACAAAAGCACACATGGGTGCAAACACATACAGAGCCGCACACCAACACAGCCTAACACCCAACACACACACACACGCACACACACACACACCTGATGGAATGGAAAAGAGCTGTGCGGTGAGCGGCAGCAGATTGTCTGCCGCCCTGTCGAGTGAATGAGAGGAGACTAAGAGAATCAATGTCCCAGTGCATTACAGCAGCCCCCATCACTTCACAGCACACCCTGCAAACCACAGACAGATGGCACTTGGACTATGTGCCTTCTAAAGGAGAGATAAGGAAGGCGCTCTGAGTGCTCAGAAACTACCTGTTCGCAGGGCATGAAATCCTGCTCCTTTCTCTTAAGTAGCTGCTGTACAGTCCATTAGATTTAGTAGTTTTTTAAAGTTCCTGTGGGAACATTCGTTCTTTTTTCTTTTAGGATTCACAACTTTTGCAGGTATGACTTTTATATCTGATGATGAGATACAAAAAATATAAAATGAAGTAATAATTAATAATTACATCAATAAAATGTAATTATCAGTTCTTAAAACTTAGGTTGGCCTATGTTGTACTGATTGCACAGCTGTGAGTTTGCCTATATATTTATTTCATGTACATGCACACGGATCACACGGATCATGGATCAATAAATAGGTTATCCAATGAATTTATTCAAAATGTACTGCACAGTGCATTAGGTGTTTTTGCAGCACGCAGATATGAGCTGACATGTGCATATCCACATGTCAGACTTGCTAGATTTGTTTCTGGTGTTTCTTGAGGCAGGTGATGCAAAATACACATATATATATATATATATATATATTTGTAGAGTTATGTGTCTGACAGAATGTATTGCATGGTTTACGCTTTATATGAGGTCCCACATGCCCTTGTACCGTATCCATGATGCTGACTTTCTTGTTTTGATATGTTGGCACCAAATTACCAAGTCAAATTCTACATGCATTCACTGTGCTTGATGAATAAAAGTGATGATGACACAAACTGTGATTCCTTTTCATCTTTTTCATATATTTATGTACCTGTTTTGAACTGCTTGCTAACACTAGTCACAAACACATTAGTCACTCCCAGAAGGCAATGGTGCCGACCAGCACGCTCCTGGAATCTTAAACGCAACCTAATGGCACAATAAAGCATCTGAAAGTTCTCTCTCTCTCGATGATAAGCAGTACAAGCTGGCAAAGAACACTCAATTAAAATCCTCCCACTTTTGTACTTGCCAATTTTTCACATCAACAGCCTATTCTGACAATGTGACTGATTCGAATACATGCCTTTACGCTTTCCATTCAGTGTGACAACTCAAGTGACAAACACTTGAACGATGCAGCTCTCAACAGAGGGTAATGCTCCTGACCCCGAGACAACAGGAAATCGGAGAGGGCCTAATGGCATATGTCATGTTTTTTTTTTTTCTTCTTGGTCGCACACAAGCATAAAAACACCATGCTTATCACCCCGGTACCTGATATATTCACAGAAAAACCTGATGGTGTACGCCAAACAATTCTTCAGAATGACAGAAGTTGAGCAGAGGCCTATCCATCGACGCTGCATTAGTGCCATTCGGCCAACAATGCACCGAACGACCCTGACCCTGGCTGGGCCCTCATACATTCACATATAGCAATGGGCTGCATTCAAATGGTATGAAATCCTTATTTTACCATGTATCTTCTCAGTCTATCAATCGCCTATCCATCCAACAATGCCTCCATCCATCCATCATTATTCCATCAAGCTGTGGTGTGCTGCCCCTTTAAGAGAGCTGATGTGTTGCTGTTCCTCCTTGACTTGCAGTCGTTTGGTCTGCAGCTCCCAACGGCTATTTTCTTTTTCTTTTCCCTTCTGTTCATTTTTTCTCCAAACCCTAAAGAACATACATTATGTCTGTAAGTAACAAATAATACTTTGTTGGAATACTTACCTTTCTGTGATACTTTAATACTTACCTAAAAAGGTAATTTGGTCCTTCTGTGACCTGAAGTACCGTATCTCCTCTAATATTGGCCCGGGCCTTTATTTACCTCAACTGCAAAGGGGACCAGGCCTTTATTGGAAGCAGGCGTATATTAGAGACAGGCCTTTATTTCTAATTCCCTCTGTTTGATAAGTATATTTGCTCATATTTTAGTATGAAGCCTCCTTCATACTAAAATACTCTGATAATGGCCGGGACCCGGCCATTATCGGAGACCCGGCTTTTAATTGACTACCGGCCACTATTAGAGGAAATACGGTAAATATAAAAATGTTAGTAATGCTAATTGCATTAGCATGTTCATGGTTTTTCTAATGTTAAGTTGGCATTCATGCTAATCGCTAGCTAATGCTAGACGCAAGCTAATGCTAATCCTATTCATTGAATTGCATTTTATACCAGCTAACCAGCATATAGGCCTACTGATGTATATTTGTGTTGTGTGTATTTAGTAGCCTAGTTTATGACTTAATATATGTTAATGTAAAAGAAAGAGTCAGAGACGCATTATAATTTGTAATTCGTTCTTTATTTTTGTATTTCGTTTTCACAGTGCTTTTGACAGTAAACGTCCTAAAACATAGCCTACATGCTGCTTCTTGGATGCTATATTGAAGAAACCTGTTTGGCTATCTGCCAAGCTAACAAGTACCACAACACTCTAGTGAGGGCAGAATATGTGGTGTTTTTATATCTAAAAATGGAGGAAATATTGCCAGGGAAGGAGGAAATATTGCCAGGGAAGGAGAAAACATCTCAATTTGTTGGACATTTTAAAAGCAGTCACAAAATAAATCAGTGATGAATTTGTCAGAATTTAAAAAGGGGATGGAGAGAAATTTTGTTTCCCTCCATTTTGTGAAAGTTTTTGTTTTATTGCCTAAAAATAGGGACAGCATGTCATAATTTCTAGGGGAACCTATATATCACTTTCACCATCCCCCAAATCCCCCTCTGTACATGCTGCAGTGGTCTGTGTCAGAACTGACAATATAATGCGTGGCGTAAAGCAATGTTTCCTCTCAAATGTCCCCTAAAATTACGACGACTCCAGCCTCAGTGAAAGTACTGGGAATTCCATCCACCTTTCATCCCCCTTGGTGTCACCCCCCAGTATACACACTTCAACGGCATGACTGTCGCTTTTCCACACCACTGCATTATGTCATCATCATGTCATGTCGAGGACTATAAGCAGTGTTTAGATAGGCTGGATTGACAGGCCTGAGGTGGCTGTTGTTTCCCCAGCGGACTGAGATTTAGCAGGCGGCAGTGAAACATCTGAGTTCTTGCTGAAGTCAGTGGAGTCAGTCTGTCACTTAAACGTTGCCTGAGACAGAGTTTTTGCTCCCGGCGGGATCGTAGCATGTCTGTCAAACCCCACTTTTTTGTTTGCATACAAACAGAAACACAAGCACACAAACACACATTATTTTACACACACACACACACACACAACACCTGCACACATGCACAGGCAGATGCATATGTAAAAAAGTATGCACACACACAAATGCACACACACACACACACACACACATACACACACACACAAAGTTTATGTTATACCCATAGGTAAAAATGTGAGTTTTGCATTGTGCTTCTCAGTCTGGTATTCAGGTTTCTTTTAATAGACACACATTAGTTTTGTGCCACAACTGTTGCTAAATGAGTCATTTATACAGAGCTACTGCAAGTTTTCAAGGCCCTGCAGAAAACTGTTGGCCATAATAATAATGACTTATTACAATAACTACTCCCATAATTGAACATTTGATATGGAACACCCCTGGTATCAGCATGCAGAACAGCTGTCCTAGTTGCCCCCTCCAACACAGGCAATGGTTTTATATATTCACATTACTCCATGATTTTCACTTTGCAATGGTTGGCTGGGAAAGTAGAACTTGCCCTTTTCTTGCCTGAGTAATGCTGTACTGAATCACTGAAATACCTTTCCCTCCAAACTTTTTCCCTTCAAAAAGGTTCAAGCCTTTTTCCTATTTGCCCTTATCAGCGTTGAATATCAGAGCCAAGGTTGGCAGAAAAATTGAGTGAGGGCCCTGGATGTTTTTGAAGTTAGTTCAAAAGTTTTTCAGGAGCAACAAAGTACAGTGGATGTAAAGGGGAAATAAGGACAGAGTAAAAGGCGCTGGTATGCCGGCTTTCACAGCGTCTAGTGGTATGTGGGAGTTGGAGACACAGTAAATCACCCCGAGGACCAAAGCCTATGCTGTGTGACTGCGCTCGAGCACACAAAAACACACTTGTACGCATACACACAAACACACACTCGCACAAACACATATACATGTACACATTGATCCGTATAAGACACACACCGTCATTGGTGCACACACACACACACACACACACACACATACAAACGATGGAGAGGCCCTCTTCATTTGTTCCCCATGGATCCATGGATGATTGATCGGGCCATGCTAACGTGCTTATTTCAGTGCATCACTTAAATAAAAACACCATATATAAAAGAACAGTAACACTGCTGCAACTAGGGTGAAGTAAGAAAAAAGGATAATAATATGTTCTTTTATGTTAGGAGATAAGGGGTGTGTGTCACTAAAAGCTTTGCTACAATAAATGCTGAAATTAAGTATGTATTATGAAAAGGGAAAACTTTCTGTGTTAGAGGCTTATATTATTTCTATTGTTACATTCCCCCCCAAATTTCTGCTCAAAGAATGGCAACTAACATAATAACAGCTGAAAGAAAATGAAAGGGGTTTTCAGAGGGGATTCTGAAAAGCATCAGTGGACCCATAGAGAGATGCAAGCAACAATAGATCTTTGCTAGAAAACCTCTGTCTGTGGCAGCAGCGTTGCCTATTGGTTACACAGACTGTCCTGAAGCTGTGGAGGCACAGCTTTGATCACCACAACAGCCGATGTGTCCATCAACAGCCATTTGAAGTGTCCTTAAAGGAATAGTTCAATAAAAAATAAAATTTTTGCCATAATCTACTCACCCTCCTGTCAGTCGAAACGCCGGTGAAGTTTGTATGTTTACATAACACACAGCGAGTTAGCTAGTTCAGCTCCAAAACAACAGAAGTGGCCAGGGATTGGTTCCTTAGAGCAGCGGTTCTCAATCAGGACCCAGAGTCCTGCTGGTTTTCATTCTAGCCATCTAGCCAGGGACTGATTTACACCTGGGATGCAAGGTGAACACAATTAACTACCTGGCAGGATGGAACACCATCAGAGGCCTGTACTACAAAGCAGGATTTGGGGTTAGCGAGGTAACTTGAGGTTTAACCCTGGGTTTTTAGGGTTACGACGGTGGTTCACTTTTAACCGGGGTAGATCACCATGATAACTTATGCTGCACGGCTAACCTGCCCCGAATCAGGTTAAGTTCAGGGTATCGGATCAAAATGTATGAAAGGCCCGCCTTCTGACCAATCAGCTCTCTGGAAACAGGGAGTCACCATTCCTACTGGATCCCGATATGGACAAATATACAAATGGAAATCTATTTTTGAATTAACAGACAGTAAGAGGTGCTGTTCGCAGGGTGACGTGTTCACAGACCAGTAGAATGACGTTGTTTTCCATGATAACTTATTATATCGGAGGCTACTTAACTGACCATATTATTAATGGAAGTTACTGTTGCATATATTAATTGCGCTGACTTTATTTAATTGGATTCCCGACAGTGTTTGGTTCAGTGTAGGCTATTTCATATTCCATTACCGCAGCCCCGAAGAACACGAGGCCGACTTTATGAATAGAAAATCTTTTTACAGCCTCAGTGTGTCCACAAACTATTTTATCAATGAAAAATATGCCCACTGTGTCCTAATGACGGGGCTGTTCCTCCAGTAATCCTCTCTAGCCTTGGAAGCAGAAACAACTTTTACTTTTCGCGGTTATGTTTTGACAGTTATTCATTATAAGAATTTGTTCTTCTTGAGAGAAGAACCCAATGTTAGTAGCTATCCATTTCTTTCCGATTGAAAATGTCAGCAGGAAATATTAAGGCTTATATCATCCTATAATTAGGTCTATTCTCTATGGCTTTTATTGTTTGATTAGCCTATTTTTAGACTATTATTTTATAGTTTTGCGCTTATAGGCCTATTCTATGTCCTTTTCCCCACTGAATCATATTACTTTTGCTGTGCAACAATGTAATTTCCCCACGGGGATCAATAGTTTCATCTTATCTTATCCGAATTGTCTGATCTAGATCTGTCCATGTTGCATGTGATTGGCTATTTGTTACAAACCCCGCCTCTTTCATGTGAACGCGCTCATAGCTGGATAGGTAAATCCTGGGTTGACAGAGCCAGTTGATAATCAGCTACGTAAGACCAGTTATTAGGATCGTCAATGTTAGGTTTAGTGAAGCCGGCTAACTCAAAGATACCCCGACTTTGTTGAACTTGCTTCGTAGTATAGGCCCCAGGACTCTGTATCCTGAGGACCAGGATTGAGAACCACTGCTCAGAGTTACAAAAAGAAAATGACCATGAAGTTACTCCAATACTACTGCAGCACAATCTTATATTCTGCATGTTTATAGCCTATTTATGTTCATCTGCTCATTATGCACTTTTAAAGCTTTAATACATTTCTGAAGTTGCACAAGTAAGGTGCTTCCAACCGTGCCAGCTAGACCTCACGGATGGTTGTATGAGGGAAAGATCTAACTCTCTAAGCCAATTACCAGCAGAGAGCACCAAACCTGAAAGAAACCAACTTCAGCCTCAAGCCAGCACCCATTAAACAGCACATGTAAACAATTCATGGAGATGGAAAAGATAGTTCTGCAAAAAAACATGGAAGTGGAAAAGATAGTTCTGCAAAAAACAGTATATTTGGACCCTCAGAATCACTTGTACCTGTAAAAAAAAAAAAAAGGAAAAACGTAGCTCATATGCATACATAATTATATTTGTGTTGTGATTGCTTAATAGTTTTATAAGCCTAGGGATGGGACATAAGAATACATAGAACAACAAAACAAAAGATGACTATAGTAAGAGTTAAGCCTGGTTCAAAAATTTAATAGAGATCAAAGTAATTGCTATTTTTAATAGTGATTATAAATAATGAGTTGAGCAACTATCTCAATATTGCCTCCACTGAGATAGCTTCACAGAAACTCTTGCATCCATTAACTCACACTCACTGCGTTCACACTCGCCTGAACTGCCACCGCACTCCCGTTAAGTTCATAAAGAAAATCCATTGTATCCATTGCTGCACTCATTTCCATGAAAGCCACCTTTCCAGAATCTCATATGTTACAAAACCACATACAGTCTACCACTCTGGCCTGTGTTGTTATGGTAACTGCGGTTCCTCAGACGGTAGAATCCACTGGAAATTGAAGGAGAGGAAAGGGCTGCATAGTTACTGACCTATGAATGTTTACATGAGAGTGTGCATTGAATGGGTACTTGACTCTGAAAACATTCTCTTCAGGGTTAGCTGCAAAGGAGGCTGCAGTAAACTGCTGCCCGTAGGGAATGTCATGTGAGGATGTGTGCTCTATGTGCCACATACAGATCCCGACATACAGCACAGCACCCTTTTCAACATTTACCTAACCAAGGAAGTTGATTATGAATGCACTACAATAACAGATTGGGGGAATTATTGCAGTGTAACATTTCCAACCGGACTTCAAACCTGCACATTTCCAGTAACCAAGCTCACTTTTCATGCCAGATGCACTACTGCTGCACTACCTACCGCTCAACTCAGAGGAGGAATAACTTAGAAAACCCGTGCCATTTCATGCCATAAATATTCTGCATTAGCAGTGGCCAGAGTGGCCTTTCTAGTTAGAAGTGGATAGCAATGACAGTCAATTGGTCTTGCTCCGTCATCACCTCTTGGAAGAAACTCACTCTCTTTCTCTGTGCGGTCCCCATCCATCACCAGCAGCCAGTGGGTGCCCAGGCGACATTGTGTTTATGCAACTTAAAGAGCTTTTCTCTGCCCCGCCACAGTGATGTATCGCCCAGGAGCCCAAAACAGATGATGTGTGCACTGGGAGGATAGGAGAATGGATGAGGGGGCCTCGGCCGCCGGCGTGTTGGATGCACCTCGCTGAGAGAATATGTCGATATTCATGTTAATAACAAAAAGAATGGAGTGTTTGGAATGAAATGGGCTTGGCTGCTGCTGCGGTTTTTATTTCAAGATTTAAAGGTGTTTGTGGGGCATGTATAATATTGGTTTGCTGGATACGGCGCAATGGGAAAATCTGTCAATATTAATGTTCATAACAAAAAGAGAGGAGCGTGTGGAATGAAATAGGTTCGCTTGGTGCTTTAATGTGATGTGGTTTCGTTTTGGGGTTTTAAGGTTTTTGGGGCCTTATTAGACATTGGAAGCGACAGCGCTGACTGCTGCGGTTGGATTTAAGAATTAGGGCTGTTTCAGCCTGTACATTTCAAGTAGCAAGATTGATCGAGCTCTAAATACTGTTTGTTTGGTTGTATATAAACTCATCTATCTGAAGATGCTTGTAACCATTTCGCTGCTTCACGTGAGCCATAGGACAGAGAAGAAATAAAACATTTGAGGTGACTGAAGGTCATTCATTGATTTATTCAGTCAATCATGCATTCATTTAGCATTACTTTATTATGGTACCTTTAAAGAATGCTACAGGCTGTCACATCAGTAATCAACAATTTGCTTAGTTATCTGTCAATTGCACAAATCTATTCTTCTTTCAAATAAATTGACCTTACTTTCCTGTTGTTCTTATACTGTTGTTTGTTGTTGTTTTTATAGTCCTTTTAATACCCCTGAATGTCTTTTTTATGCAATTATTGTTTTATTGTTGTTTTAAATTATAATTATAATGCACATGCAATGCACCCAATATGTTATTTTTCATTTATATTTGAAAAGGGAAGAAAAAACAGGGCACAAGCTTTTCATTGCATTGAAATGTGCAAACTGTATTGTTTTATGCACATGACAAAGAGTGTGAACTTGAACTACAGTCTGACTGGCATAACCTACATGGCCCCAATGCAATTTAAATATTTAAGTGGCTGGGATTTGCTTTCCCATTAATCCAATGCAGCAGTATGTATACATTTCACATGGGAAGAGTAGATAATTATTTTGCATGCAGGCTGCAACTGCATTACCTGTGCCCTTTGACAATATGTACATGTTGCTTAATTATATGTCAACAGGACAAATCTACTCTCATTTCAAATAAACTGATCACAACACTGCAGTCAGTCAATGATAAGACCAAAGGACAGCAAA
The DNA here is from genome assembly GCF_046629955.1 of Centroberyx affinis. Taxonomy (NCBI): domain Eukaryota; kingdom Metazoa; phylum Chordata; class Actinopteri; order Beryciformes; family Berycidae; genus Centroberyx; species Centroberyx affinis. The sequence continues at coordinate 65,666 of NW_027282176.1, read as the reverse complement.
GGGAGTCTTGTCTTTTTTACCCTGAAACATGGAAAGAAGCCAAAAATACCTGCACACCTGAGTAGGCTTTGATGCAGGTGCAAAAGGAAAAAAACATATACCGGGTGAAAAAACACAACATAGCAAATTTACTGCTGAGCTCTTGGTCATTAGACCATTCTTCTTTTTTCAGTGCAAAAGTCCCACAGTCAGGATGGGTGGATAAACCTGCCTGCGTACAAGCATAGCCAGTGTTGGATATAGAAACCAAGGGACAAATAATGGAAGCCTTTATTGCCAGGACCTCACAGACATTATTAGTGAAGACTTGCCGGCTTTTTGGCCCTGAATCATCAGCAGGTTTCTTCACCGCTTGCTGTGCTCCTGACATTGACTAATTGTGTTGTATGGAGACAATATGGCACAAAAGCAGCAGCAGGAGCAGCAGGTTGTCTGACATTTTCATACGCACACAATACACCTGTAAGTCATTAACACTAATAAGCTCAACGAGAAAATGAATATTCAGCTGTTCAAATTGTCGGTTGGACTGTGTCAAATGCCCCCGTCTTGCTTTTGACACTCAGCATGAAAAGTTATATTCCGAAATGCTGCATATGCATCAGGATCTAAAATACAGTGGATTAGGTCTATGAAGTGTCTAAGTGTTATTTTGTTAACAAAGGACTTGTTATCTGCTATCCTTTCAGTTTTTTGCTATCAATCCTTTTGTACGACTAGATGTCATGTCTTCCAAAAGGTGTACGTCTCACTTTGGAACAAAACTCTTGATGTGGTCTTTCTCCCGAGTTGAATCCTGGGGCTGTGCAGCGACGGAGCAGTGTCTGCCTCTCTGACGTCAGCGTTAGAGACTTAGCAATGCCATCTGAAGGACGCCAGGGTGTCTCTCTCTTACTTTTTGCCCTCATCTGTCAGTCTTCCACTCCCTCTTCCACTCCCTCTGTCTCCTTCCTCTCCGCTGGGAGGGTTTTTGTTTCAGACTCTGACTTTAGCATTTAAAAGGACAAAATGTCAAATGACTAATCTACTTCTTAAACTGCTATTTGAGCTTCTCAGTCCCTCTCTACTGTCTCTTCCACTCTCTTTTGCTCTCTCCCTCCACGTCGATGCCCCCCCCTCTCCCCACTCGCCTTCCAATAAATAGAGAAGAGAGCGGAGAGAGAGAGAGAGAGAGGAAGATACAATTCCTTGGCAGGCGGGTTAATAACTTGCTTTGCTCTGGACGCCTCAAATTGGTTTCCATTGACACCTGCTATCTCTCAGCAGATAGCAGAGAGGACCTCATCAAGAGTAAGGCGCCGATTGTGGGGAGCCAAATAACCCACTATAGAGCAATAATCTCCCTTCCTTATATACGTGGCTTTTATTGTCGTTGTGTCAAATCCCTGTGTTTTGTTCCTCCGCCTGTGATGATGTCGCATGTCAATTTTTTTTTTTAGCTGCACCACTTTTCACCCGCCGTTGATGCCTCGTCAAGATAAACCACTCATTTCCATTCATACATTTTAATTGCCTTGCCAAAAGGTCGGGCTTATCTCGAATTAGACGTTCAAATATTGAAATATTTGTCGTTACCAGGGCGTCTTTTTTTGTCAGAAAAGAAGATAATCCGGTGTGGGGCAACAAAGGAAGCGTCAAACTCATACTGAGAAAGCGAGCGAGAGAGAGAAAGAAGAAGAAAGTTAGGTGAATGCTGAGAGAAAGAGGGGGGGGGGGGGGGGGGGGAGAAAGTGTGTGTGTGTGCATGTGTGAGAGAGAGAACATGGCAGTGAGTGAGAGAGATAGCCAGAACCAAAGAGCTGAATTTTGCCACGTAAGCAGTTCCTCAAGGCAACGGAGTGAGGAGTCCTCGACATTTTGCCCCCCAAAGCACCAAACCCCCCTTTCCCCACTACATCCCTTGTCTGGTGTTTCTTGCTGGGAGACGCACTCCTATCTGTCTCTGACAATTCAGTGTGTGTGAGAGTGAGCGAGACAGAGAGAGTGAGCAAGACAGAGAGAGAGAGAGAGAGAGAGAGAGAGAGAGTCAGTGAGGGAGTGTGAATGTATGTGTGAGAGAATTCCCATCATCACCCACTGACAATACAGAGAGTGAGAGACAGTCACTCAGTAATTATACAGGGACAAAAAGAAGACAGAGCAAAAGAGAGACAGTGTGACAGAGAGAGAGAGAGAGAGAGAGAGAGAGAGAGAGAGAGAGAGAGAGAGAGAGAGAGAGAGAGAGTAGTAGTGGAGTAGAGCTGAGGGTGCAGTCTTTTTATCAGAGAAGTGTGCGGCTGGCTCCTGACGCGATGCCAATCAATACCAGCAATGAGGCCAGTTAGAAATTCAGAACATGGCGTTCTGTCTCTCACACATTCTCCTTGTAAGCAGTGTGTGGCAGAGCATCTCTTCCTGCAACCGTTCGCCCCCAACCTCACCCTCCCTGCCTGAATTTTCACACACAGTTTACTCTTTTCTCCAAGGAACTTTTGTTTCATTTTGGTTTACTTCCTCCCGTCCTTCCTCCCATCCTTCCATCTCTGTCTCCTTGGTCAGACACAGTGTGGCCGCATTTACAGGCAAGGAGAATTCCGAATCAAGTGCCAGAATTACTCAAGTAATTTGGTTTTGGATCGACGCATGTAAACGTCATCACTGCAAAAACCGTCCATCTTAACAAGTCATTTAGTCTCATATTCAGCCTTCAAATCTTATTTTTCTTGCACCAAGAGAAAAATTCTGTCAGTGGGGTGAGATCACTACACCTGTTCCCGATGCAGTTTCACTTGTTTCAGGAATTTTCTAGAAATGAGTGTCAGTACATGAAACAAGTCAGAATAAGGCAGATCACTGCACTACTATCAAGAAAATGCGTTTGCATTAGAAGCAAGTGAAATTATCTAACCCCATTGGCAGATTTTTTCACTTATTTTAAGAAAATGACAATTTTAGCACTCAGTAATAGACGAAATGACTTGTTGAGATGGAGATTTTTTGGTTAGAATAATTTACTTGGCTTACCCCAATATTAAGTAAGTCATCTAAGTAAGTAATCTATGACCTTTTTCAACCTCTATCGACAACCAGTAGCAATTGCAACAACATCGATTGAGCTTATCTCGGCTCTGGCACAGCTCTTACCCCCCCAGACTCACACAGCATTATGGTACATTTTGATGTCAACAAAAAACATGGTGGCAAGCCATCTTACTGTTGCTATTGCTGTTGGGATCATCATTTCTCTCCCCTGTATTAAATGTAACCTCAGTCAAATAGGGAGACTGAAGCTGGTGGCTGAACCTTTTCATAATATTTTGCTGGCAGCCTGTTTTATCTGTGGACAGGAATATTCTGTTAACTGGTTTATTCATGGCAACAGGGAGACTCAGTTGCAGAGTACCACATGTTGATGTAAACAGCTTAACCTGAATAAGACCTTAACTGGAGTATAGCCAGAAGCCAGGATACTCCATGCATGTAAATGTGGCCTATTGCCAATACTCTAAGACGGCTATTCCCAAAGTGAGGTACGCGTACCCCCAGGGGTACTCACAGTTACGTCAGGGGTACGCCAAAAAAAAATCTGTAGTACCCTCTCTGTCAAAAATAAACCCACACTTAAAAAAAAAGATCTTTAGCAGTGTTTTTTTTTTTCCCACCCGCATTCTGCGAAGACCCGCCCCTACTCTGCCTCTGATTGGCCAAACCAACCAAATATGAGAGGGCTTTGTTAATAAAACTCAATTAAATGGCGAGTCCCTTTCACTGGCCGGGTGTGGCTACACGTTTTGACAAATAAAGGCCGGTCTCAATTAGAAGCCGGTTGCCATTGATGCTGCAAAGCAGTTTATTTTATTTTTTTCTTGCACTCAAACCTGAAATTCAAGCGGTCAGTTGTCAAATTTGCTGAACAAAACTCAGGAGAAGCAGCAGCAAGACATTTCTCCGTTGATCTTTTTTCGGCTTTCATCCTTTCTAAGGTAGGCTACTGGTATTTTGATACGGGGCTCTCTCTCTCTCTGCGCTTTAGTAGCTGTAAAACGTAACCGCTGTCTCTCTCCCTCTCGCTCGACCACCACTCCCTCTCTTCATTTACGCTCTCTCTCTCTCTCTCTGAGCGAGATCAAATGAATGATTTAAAGGCCTGTCCCATATATAGGCCGGTTGAGTTCAGTGTTTGAAGCAAATAAAAGCCCGGGCTATTAATTGAAGTTTTACGGTACTTCCTTTTTATAGCAGGCTTACAAATATGGCACAATGTAACATCATATGAGAGTTGGCCGTCTGTGGAGATAGAGGGGGTACACAGCAGGAGGTTGAATGTTTGAGGGGGTACAGGACTTTAAAAAGTTTGGGAACCACTGCTCTAAGACAATAGTGCGATTAAGTCATTTACATGATTATGTAAAGTGAAACCTCCTCTAATAATTCAGTTTTCATGTGGCATGTGGTTATTGTCAGTACTGATTCCCCCAGAACAACATGAGCTACATCACCAACAATGCATGCACAATTTGATCACACTTACTAGTGTCATTTACAGTTGTAGCCCATTTACTACTTTCCCCAATCATTTTGCTATGCATGCCGTAACATTTTTTTTTTTTTAACATTTACACATTTTCCGTCTTTCATTTCTTCTTGTGGGTGTCAGGTGATTGACAGTAAGCAGAGTGTAACGTAATGTGCACACTGATATGAGAACAAAAAAATAAAACAGATACTTTGACTAAACCAAATTAAGGCTTCATGTTTAATGTGATGGATTATCTAATTTCAAGTCTGTGGAAGTTGTTTTTCATAGTGTACAAGAATGAATGGCAGCAAATGGCTTCTTCTGAAGAGAGGAAAACAAGCCCCAATATTTCCAACTACACTGACTGTGTGCAGACACCAGCAGGAACAATCTAAAAGAGATGAGCAACCTAGACATTTGGTAAAAACCTGAAAAAAAAAAGCACCGGTATCATCCTTAAAGACCTCACTGAAATCTTTACGTCCTTGATTTGACTAAACCAATGGAATATGAGTAAGGGAGAGAAAGGCAATTTTATTTGATGGGATGGATGTGGAGGGGCAGGACTGTCCACAAATCTGATGGTTTTATTGGTTAGAGATGTATATATTATGCCTACTAGTGCAGCATGAAGTCACCATGAAAGATACTCTGTTTTCCAGGAATTAAAAGTGATGGGAGCTCATTTCATGGGGACTTTAACAGAAATGTGATTGAGGTGTATGCATGTTCTGACACACCTCTAATAATACCAGTAAAATCAGAATATTCCATGTATGTTGCTTGCATTTGCGTTTACAGGGATGCTGCCTTTTTTTACATCTCTGTGTCTCTCATCACTGTCTTTCTCCGTTGCCATACAATTACTCTCACCCTCTCTGTCCTTTTCACCATTATTTCTCCTCCTCACCCCCCATCCCCATCCCTTCTGTCCCTCAATCGCTTCCTCATTCCTTCATGCCCACTGTCATGCTGGGTCCCCTGGAAATAATGATACAGCAGGATTGTCCTCCTCCTCCTTCTCCTCCTGTGTCTCTGAGCCTCTTTCTGGGCAACAGATAAGAGAGGTTTTGGGGAGGGCTGTATCTCTTTGGATTCACATAGCTAACCTTCAGTGTCCAATTAGATTAGTCACCGCCAAACCAATTAGTGTTTCTGGGAGAAAGGATGGGATGCCAGTAGTCGTATTAGGGCTCTGATATCCTAGCAGGGGGAAAACATGCTGAGAAAGCACTTTAATAGCCACTGCAGTGGAAGATGCAGTCTTTTTGCTAGTATAATAATAGAAAAGGAGTTTTTGAACTTTGGAGTTGGAAAGAAAACACTATCTGGAAAAATTGGAGTAGAACGGCAACTTTGGGCTTAATTAGTCAAAGGGATCAGCAACAAATCTTAAGATGGTTCTGTATCCTGTGCAAACATTGGCGAGTAAGAGCTGGGCGGATACAAGAATCGACAACATTTCAAATAAAGGTCTAATAGTTCACCTCAAGCTTGTAATTTGATATGCACTGACTAATGTTTTGAAGGCCCAGTCTGGAATAGGAATCCAATATTTCTTGTGGTACCACTGTCACTCCATTGCTGGCTACTTTTAGGTTTATTTTGTTACATCTGCCAATGTTATGTTTTCACTTCTGAAAGTCTTTCTGTCTGTCTGTCTGCCTGCCTGCCTGCCTGCCTGCCTGTCTGTCTGTCTGTCTGTCTGCACAATATCTCAACAACTTAAGAACTGGTTTCTATGAATCTTATTGGTGGACACATAGGCCTTGGGCCAACAATTAATTTGATTTTGGTGGTGATCCGGATCTTGGATTTCTGCCATTTCTAGCCATAACTAGGAAACGAGATAGAGACTTGATTCCAAATCCTAAGGGTATGTTTGCAGTCAAGAAACCAATTTAACTTAAAGTGGCAGGAATGATGTATTTGGGTGTAAGAGCAAGTTGGAGAATTATTCAGTGTTGGTGGAGGTTTGTGCTCTCCATGTGCCCTCTAGTTTAAATATATTTCTCAGTCTCAACTGGAATGACTGTGCTTTTGATTGGCTAAACACCCTATTCCACACGACTGCAGCACGCCAAATCACAAAATAGTGTTTGTTAACATCATTATATCAGTTAGATTTCCTATGTCATGTCGTTTTACTTCCAATACGAACCATTCTGTGCCAGTTCATTGCAATACCTGGGTCAAAAAGTTAGTGTCTGTTTTAACCACTTAGAGTACCGGATTGATGGGGTTTTTCCTCAAAGAACCACGAGTGTTGGGATGTTTATGCAATCCCAAAGAACTACTCTAAAATCAATTTAGAATACACTAGTGACTTATAATGGTGAGGGTTCAGCACCTTGCTCTAGGACACTTAGGACCCATGGCTGCTGAGGGGATCTGACACAGTAAACCCCACCCATCTGGTGCATCTAGTAAGTTTAAACAAATGGCTAGAATTGACTCGGGTATGGTTCATTACCCTGCACATTGCCCGGTGCATCACTGAAAAGTTGGCAAACCATCATTAGATCAGGAGGACAAGCATCATATCAACAACAAAGGTGAAACTGTGAGAGGGGCTGATTAATTCCTGCTATCCAGGAGCAATTTTCACAGGGCATGTGTCTGAGTGAGCAAGCCGTTGGAAATAATTTGCTCCTCCTCGCTATGGATGCCTCTAAACCACAGAGTCTGGCAGATCGCCAGTTGGAGGGCACAGGAAGGGCAAAACAGATACACTCATTTTACAGACCTCTTCCCCCCTCTCCACTCTCTCTACATTTATTCTGCTCTTGAGATGGCAACTTATCTCAATGTAGGAGATAACGATTTTTCTAATCGTACAAGCTAGGAAAGTGGAGTAGCGGTAGCAGACTTATCTGTGCTGTGCATTCAGGAATTGTAGATTTTGTTGTATTGTTGGTGTCCAGAGGAATCCTTATATGTTCACAAAGCCAGCTTCTCAGGAATTGAGATAAAGTGGTTGATTTTCTGAAAATCTTATTTTAAGAGCCATTCTCAACAGTTAAGTTTTGTGTCAGTGGGCATTTTTCTCCACAAAAGGAACAATGTCACATCTCAGTTACAGTAAATAAAATGAAAAAATGGAGACACGTTTTTGCAGGCGACTGATATTCAACACAAGCAAAATTGTCAGTTATTCAGAGTAAACTGATTTCATTGTGCAGTGATAACGTTTTAAGGCAATTCGACTAAGTTCTCTAGAGTGAAACACAAGTACCAAACCGCTTTTCTTCAGGGAATATAAAAAAAATAACCAAATGTTTTTATTTCATGTTGATACATTCTTGGACAACACCACAGAATAGTTGCATGAGTGGCCAAACGTAAATCTCTCCCACAACATTGGCACATAAGCAGCAAGGGCAACATGAATATACCTAGTACAAACAGTAGAAAACATACATGCTTTCTTTTTTAAGTATTTTGTTTTTAAATATATATTAATCTTTTTCTCAATTCCCCCATAGTTTCCAGGGCAATAAGAAACTCCAAGACCAATCAAAGCCATATTCTGCCATGTGAGAAAATATCAGAGGAATTCAACCGTTACGTAAAGGTAAAGAAACAGGAAAAAAAAAACGAAAAAAAGATCATACAATACAATTCAGAGCAGACAGGTGGAATCAACTGTGTTGTGAGGATTTCATTATAATCGTTATTTTTTTTTCTGATTCAGTTTCAACATCAAACATATCAGGCATGCATTGACAACCTCAACATCAACACCTTTTGTTGTATCAGAAGACCACGAAATCACCGGAGATTCAGCACAAATCCGGTGAAGCCTGGACCAAGGCTCTCTTTAAGTCAGCTACAACACAGTTAGGGTCATCATCATACACCTACAAAATACTGGAGAAGTCATGTATGTGTATGTGGAGAAGGAACACACATCTTGGAATGGGAATGCTTTCATCATGGGACCACGAACAACAATTCAAACAAAAAAAGGCCATAAAAACACGCCTGTTTTTGGCTTTGTGCACACGGCCAACTGCAGAATCTGATTTTTACCACCGTGTGTGACTGAGCTGATCGTTTTTGGGCTCACAAACAAAGAAACCTATAAACAAAATGCCCACCTCTGATGTTTTGTTGGCTGCTTCATCTGTTTCGACAGCCATGAAAAGATCAAGGCCCGTATTTTTTTAAAGTTTCTGAGAAAAGGGATGATGCAGGATCCCTATTCCAGCCACATAATAGATCACTGCGAGTTCAGAGGAAAACTCGTCTTACGTCAGCGCTCCTAATCTAATACGCTTAAGGAATACGCTTCCAGATTTGTGCCACATATTCTACATTTCAAGTGCCAAAATCAGAATCCAGGCGGCAGCACAAACAAAGCCCTAGAGATCTCAAAGAGAAGAATATGGCTTTAATAAAAAGCAATGTGCATCCAAGAAGCAAGAAAAAAATAGATTCATCATCAACGTCATAATCATCATTGTCTTTAAAAAAAACACGAACAAAAAAAAAAAAAAAGAAAGAAAGAAAAATTCAACAACCAAAGTAGGCCAACATATAAGCCAGAAAGAACCACACACAGGTTTGACAGGAAGGTTGGAAAAGTTGCAAGTTTGGAAGTACATTAACAGACGAGCGGCGGGGGGGGGGGGGGTCCCGTAGAAAGCGTCGGGTGTTGCGGCGTGTCAGTGAAACGCCCAGACGGCTGCTTTGTATGACATCATCAGCAGAGTGAGACGCCCGCCTCGGGGCAACGCGTCGCCCCGTTGAGCGCTGCCTACTGTTCGCAAGACAACCCAGGGGGGGCCGCACGATGTCCGCTGATGCATTCCCACGTTTGTTTTGTTCCCATCACCACCATCATCTCACGAACAAATGATTCTTGTTTTTATTCATGTATTTTTGTTTGTATTTTCTAAAGAATTTGGTCTTGGTTTTCCCCGTCAACACGATAACCCCCAGTTTGTTTCGTTTTTTTTTTTTTTTTTTTTTTGGTCTCTGCTCGTTTCCCGCTTCTCTTTGACTGAGTGAATACTTGTGTGCCAGAATTCTCTGTTCAAAGGAAAGTCCCAGAAGGCTTTGCTTTAGCAGGCTGCTGCTGCTGCTACCCGCATCCGAGAGTGTGTGGTGGGCAGTGAAGCACATGGGACAAAAAAAAAAACAGCCTTCTCTTCTTCTTCTTTTTTTTTTTTTTTTGTTTTTAGCCAGAAGGGCAGGAGACCAGACATCTCCAACCATCGCTCTCTTTTTCCCTTTCTGTCTCTCTTTCTGATGGAGGGATGCCATTAGATCACAAGGTCGTTGTAGCTCACATATTTCTTCTTTGCTGCTGGACCTAAAGGGGGAGAAAATGGAAAAAAAAAAATCAGCTTCTGTCCTTCTGGCTATTAGGTGAAGGTTAACGGTTACGGTTAAGATAGAGGCACAATTAAAGTTGAGTCAAGCTTTTAGCAAGACAAGAAAATAGTGTTTTTCGGGGGGGCATAGTCTTAATTTACAGGAAACCAAGGCAGGGCATGTGTTAAAGTAGAATTCCACCAAACCAATTTTAAAGTACTGCAAAAGGAGACATTTTCCTATAATCTCCCAATATATTTCCATTTTTTAAAAGTACGGTTTGAGTTATGAGCTCTCAAGAATAAGGACAATCCAATCCAATGACATCATCAATTTGCATTGCCTAAGGTGGTTGAAAGAAAAAAGTTATGTTCTCATACCTGGGGAAGGAAACATCTCTCTTTTCTTTTTCACAATTCAGTCTGTGTAATAAAGGGATGTGATTGTTTTCTGGATATTGAGTGGTCATAACTCAAAAGAAACTGAAAGCAAACCAAAGCAAAAAAAAAAACTAAACTGAAAAAAAAAATCAATTTCAGTGGAATTCCCCTTTAACAGAAAGCTAAATGAGAGGAACTGGGGTTAGAGTTGGGTTGAGGGTTGGAATAAGTGTCATCTGTGGCGCTCCCTTCAGTCATGACCACCTTCCTATCTTCCCCTCGCAGCTCGACTTCCTCCCTGCTGCTATTGGCTACCACTGGGCACCTGTGTTCATCCAATGACGGATGGCTTCAAGCCGAAACCCCATCATCAATCATGCCAGGAAGATAAAAGGGGAAATGACACATTATGCATATTAAGGGCTGACAGTGTCATTGAACCTCCCTGACTTTGTCGTAATGGCGTCTTTTTTTATACAGGAAGCAGTCAATTACTGGTCTGACAGGGCCAACTATTCCCACAGTTACAATCAAGGGTATGTTATACATTGCTGTATATTGCCAAAGGAGCCCGACTTATTGGATTGACCATAATAATACATTACACATTTGCGACAGCCATTTATACCCACAATGATTGAGAGTAGCCTCAGGGACTGCATTAGGAGAGATTTAGTAAAAACATGTCTTTTTGTCTTGAGCAATTTAGGATGAATACATGTAGAATTTTTGAATAAAACAGACAACACACATAAACAACCTCTTCGGATCCTTTTGCAAGCTCTGCGCTCTTTCGGTTGTCAAGCAACCTTTAAAATGAAAAAGGGATTGGTGTGAGAGAAAAAAGATGAATTTCAGGTGTGTTCAGTCAATGCTGTTTCACTAGCTTCTGTGTTGTTGCCTCAAAATAAGCGTTTCGAGCGCAAGTAACAGATTTAGATGTTTTTGAGAGGCAAAGGCTCTCAGGAATGAATCATGAATGCAATAGATAGATTTCACTTTTGCACGGACCCAGGGTGTTGTTAAGAGAGGGGGTGACATACTGAAGTACTGGTTGTAAGGATTCTCTTTGAGAGCAGCCAGGACTATATGAGTTTTAAGGGATATATAGAAGTCTTTGTTGTATTGGGAATCAGCTTTTGGAGAAAGGCAGAGAGGCCTTATAAGAGTAGAATCAGAGAGATTTGGCTTTTCGAGAGAGGCTGAGGCCAGAAGAACTGTGAGAGATAGAAGGCTTTGTTGTTGGGAATCAGCTCTAGGAGCAAAGAGGAAGGGGAAAGAGAGAAAAGCTATAAGTGCAGAGAAAAAGAGATGGAGCCATCTGGGGCGACTGAAGGCTATTAGAGTGTCGTGAAAGAGGGAGAGAGAGGAGAGACAGGAGGAGACGGAGCGACAACAAGCGAGGGGGAGAAGAGTTAGAGAGGGAGAGAGAGAGAGAAAGATTGAAAGGAGAGAGGGACTGCAAAATCGAGTGAGAGAAAACCAGAAAACCTGAGACTGAGTGAGAAGAGGGCGAGGGCAAGAGAACGGGAGAAATCGAGTGAGAAATGGAGGGAGTTCTCTGACTGGATAGCTACATTGGCCCAGTCCAACAGATGGCTCTAGTGGTCTTCGGGGAGTCATGACTGAGCTGCGGTCTGCCAACACAGCTACAGTACCGCTGTGTCTTCTCTACCATGAACTGACTGGGAATAGCAATAGACTGTCAGCTGGGGTCCAAAGCCCCTGCAATGTTGATAACATGCTAGGAAACCCCCCACTGTGCGATAACAAACACGATTGATTGATGAGCTATGATTATCAAGATACACAGAGGAATATCTCAAGGGGGGTTGCTCTCTCTCTCTCTCTCTCTCTCTCTCTAAATCGCTCTCAAGTGTTGAATAGGGATTTCACCAGCATGCCACATGCACAGCTGTTCACGACCTGAAAACTACAGTTGCAGTCGCAGCAGTAAAACCTGGGGGTCTTGGGGTCACTTGTACTGTTATAGTAGAACCCAAAATAGCATGCATGAACCACTGCAGAAAGACTGTAAATGTGCCACTCAAATAGATTGTCATATTATGCTCCCCTCTCCCTCCTCATGTAAAAGTTATGAGTCAATTGAAAGGATGCCGATAAAGAGCTGTGGAAGTCTATTTAGCATTCTCTCCACGCACTCCCTTCTTCTCTCTCCTGCTAAAATGTATTCCCCTCATTTCTCTGTCCCCCCCCTCCCTCTCTCTCTCTCTCTCTCTGTCTGTCTCTCTCTCTCTCTCTCTCTCTCTGGCCTGGCTCTCTCCCCATCTCGTCAAACCTCCAGAAAATGGAGCAAGGTCAGGACAGAAATGCAGAAGAAGAAGATTAATTTGCTCTTACCTCTGATAAATTATGAAATTAGCCTGTCAGGGGGAGAAAAACATTATTTGGTGAGTTGTCCCTGAGAGCCCCAAAGGGAGTCCCACTGAGAGAAGGTAATATGATCACATAGCCATGTAATTTGAATTTGTGCACTTTTATTTCTGGGAGCATTTGGGCTGAAACTCATTTTTTTTTTTTTTTTTACAGTTGTGAATTCCTATGGAGCAGAAGCAGAAGAGTTTTGTGACTAGTTTTGTCAAACCACACTCCAAAGAATATGATCATGCTTTTACATGCTTTTTATGCCTTTGTGGAAAAGCCGTGCTTTTGTTATGGAAATTCAGCATGGCAGCATTCAGCATAGCATTTAGAAAATGCTAAGCACCGAAACAGGCTGAGCATCTCAGAGCTAAATATAGGTGTTCTCTGTGTATGGTAACACGAATCACATGGACTCTGTACCAGAATAGATTGCATATATCATATGTATCATGGCAGTGTTTGCTGCAAATATACTGTATATGAGGTAGTTTTCAAATCATTCTGTGTTTCTTGTTACTTTAGATACTCAGATATGCAGAAGTCTTTATCCACCATTTTACAAAGAAATAATACATATACAGAATCCTTTGACAGAAAAAAAAAATCTCTGCACACTCTTAATTATAATGTTGGTGACAGCTGAGTAGGTGTTGTTTGATGTAAGTCATGAAAAGAAGACAGCTCCAACATACTATATTTAGCCTGCACATGAAAACACTTTTTTTTAGTTCATGGAATTCTATTTGTACTAATTCACAAGATTAACAGCAGTGATGCTCTCTCATGACAGACTCCATATAAATGAATGCAGAAGAGTAGGTAAAAGAAATACGAGTAGGTATAGAAATTGTTTTTTCAAATTGTCAGGGACAAGAATGTTTTAGTGTGCCAGCTATTATAGTATGCAAACTCAAAGAGTCTTTCACTTGCTAAGCTGTATTTGAAATTCTTTCAAACACTTGTCCAAAGCAGATTTTGGTACTAAAGAGCTGCCATAAGTGACAAGGTATCATTCCAGCCAATGATCATGCATGTGTAAACATGGAAATATGTTTCTTTGGAGAGAAATAACATGTCAGTTGGTCGGCATAGTTCGGTTGCTGTGCCCAAATAAGAGAGGCTTTCATCTTTTTGAGAACATCCTCCACTGGATTCCATGGGTCACTTTCCAAGACAAAGATAGAATCTTTTAGACTGCTCTGAACATCAGTGGCACCGCATTAGGTAATGCTTGCTTGTATCAGATAAACACAACATGATGCAATATGATTTTGGCTTTGCATGGGTATTACACCAGATGCTGCATACAACATGCAGTATGTTGGATATAGTTAAAAAGCTGATGCCAACTCTTATTTCAGTTTCATAGTATCTCAAAGTTGTTTGCAGCGTATGTCTGAGTCCAGGAAAGGAACCCCATGGATGTATTGTGCGCACAATACTATATTCATTCTCCACATCCTTGAAACAGCCAGTCACATTATGATTCAGTCAAACCGGGAAGTAAAATAAATGTATGGTTCGACGAGTAAAATAATAGCATGCTTCATTACTTTTCAATTCATCTCAGTTCTAGTTTTACAATTCATTTATACACCATATATAATATTACAATAGGAATATACTAGAATTAATGTATACTCTATACGTTATGGATGTCTCATTTATATTTCAAATTCATAACGAAGCTCCTCTCCCTCGATTTGACTGAAACGAGACTGAGCAAAAGCTCCTTCCTCGATACTTACTGTTGGGGTCGACGTTCTCACACAGCTCCGTCTTGGCCTCTCCGTTGGGCCTGTCGCTGGCCTTGTGGGAGAGACGGGACGACATGGTGGCGGCGGTGACCACGGCCTTGAAGGAGCGCTTCCTCTTTTGCACGTTGAGCTCCGGGTGGAAGATGATGACGTAGACCTTGGGCATGTAGAGCATCCCCAGGGCCACTGACGCACTCAGGTTCATGGAGATGGTCAGTGTGGTTGTCTGGATGTACAGCTGCGGGCGGAGAAGAGGGCAGTTAGAGGGGAAAGAGTTAGTGTGCAAAGTCAAAAGGGAAAGATGTGGAAAAGAGAAGCAGGACTATGTGGGAAAAACAAGCTGGCGAAGTACAAATTTGTTCTCCTGCTTGCAGATTCCGTAGGTATTTATTAGGAATGGGACGATATGCTTATTTCATGATATGATTTGATATGAAGTTCATGATTCGACAACCAAAATACGATGTAATATAAGTTCAATGATGACAAAGTATGACTGTGCAGAATTATGTTTATTTCTGAGCCACAGAACTTAGAAATTGTGAAATTGTGATGGGAAAGCTGTCTCATTTGTGATAAAAAAAAAATGCAGCTAATATCACAATTCATTCTTCTGCCCCACGATACGTATTGTCACATTTTTGTGATATACTGAATTTGATATATTGTCCATCTCTAGTATTTATTGATTGTTGTCTAGATATACAGCTGTGGGCTAGGCAGTAGGAGGGGAAAGGAAAAAAGGTAATTGGAATACACAAGAACGTAACAAAATAGAAACAGTAGCTCAGAAGGGGGCTGTGTAGCTCAAAATGGTTCTGAATAACTCAGTGGTTAGATGGCACTAATACCAAATAGGGGTACAGCTCCTGTTGGGGCCACCCATGCTCAAAATATATGCAGTCATGGTTTCTGTGGTGGCACAGCTATTGGATTGAAGACGTGGAGAGGAGAATGGAGGGATGGAGGAGAGGAAGAGAGAAGGAAAAGAGGGGAGAAAAGGGTAGAATAGGGGATCTAGCCTGTAACTAACTCAGCCCATTTCTCAGTAACATCGAGCTAAACCGAAAAGCCTGACTGAAAAACACGAAGCACGGGTTGAACTGAGGCCGGACAGGAAAATTTATTAGACAACCAAACTCTTGACACTTTTTATGTGCACTGGTGTTGGATTGTTTTTTATTAGCCTGTGTGTTCTCAGCCCTCACCCACCGGAAAGAACAATAGCAGACAGCTGGGGCACAGCATAAATGTTTTATGTGCTGTGTATATTGCACTTGCAGCTGAAGCCATGGCCCTATGAACCCAAAAGCAGGCTAATATTGCCCGGGATGAATGCATAAGGAGGCTTGGCCATGCTGTAATGGGCTCCCCAGAGTGGGTTTCATATAGTTCAGCCCCACTGTCTTTATGCGTTATGGCCCTGCTGTCACCGTGTGATGTATGCCATTTACAGTGAGAAGTCACAGGTTGACTCACAAGAGGCAAAGAGGGAGAGGGGGAAGCGTGGGAGAGAGAGCGGGAGGGATGAACACTGTGAAAGAGAGAGAGAGAGAGAGCGAGAGAGAGAGAGATCATATGGGAATCAACAGAGTGGCAGGGATGTGATTTAGAGGGGAGCAAAACAGCATCAATTATCAAATGCGTCCTCCCTTGATGGCTATAGATTTAGTGTTAAATGTGTTAAATTAAGAGAAAACAACAATTTCCCTGCCCACCATCATGGTTTCAAAAATTTCAACACATTGCCCGCTGGAGACAGCTATAACAGTAGGAGAAACTAAGGCTAAACACACATTCATATTTCAACAGTATTCAACATTTGCCTACAGTGTACTATGCGTGAATGTTGGCTCTTGTACTGTAAAAAGCAAGAAAGGAAAAAGAAACGACTACTTGCTGAATTCATGAAGTGTGATATTTGTACCTCGACACACAAACAGACACACACAAGATAAATACATAAAAACACACAGATGTTTGTATTACTGTACTTGTGAGGACCTTCACTGACTACATTAATTCCTTAACGCCTAACCCTAAACTTAAACGGACCCGGTGCTGGGAGTCAAATGGCGTAGCGAGGAAAAGTTGCAGAGAAAAGTTGATCTTTTTTTATTGATGACATGAGCGTTGTACTGTTTTGGAAAGAGGGGGACTTGGGCTTTCAGAATCAGTAAATCAAATGTATTTTGTCCAAACTATGTCAGATTCCTAAGGGTTTGAATAACAGAGTCGTGAAATTATAAGATTTGTAACTACAAGGGCCAGTCGCATTTCAAAGGCGTTGGGATAATTTTCTTGTCACTCCGCAACGACATTGATATCAAATGAAACTAGACACTCACGTCTTTCTGCCACTACAACATGCCAAACCTAAACCTAATCCTAATCTTAACCCTAAACTTTAACCCTTACTTTAACGCAAACATAATCCTAATTCTAATCTTATCTTTTAAACCTGAGTCCTAACCCCAAAATAACACACTGAAGAAATAAAGAGCAGCAAAATGTCCTCATTTGGCATGATTTTGTTCATCTTTCTGTCCTTGTGAGGACATTTAGTCATCATAAGTATAGAGACACAAATACTCACACACACACACACACGGCTCTAATTCTGAAAGCAGAGAGCGCCTTGTATCTCCCATCAGTTCACAGGCACAGCACAATGTGAAACAGTACCAGCACACCAGTTGTTTGTCACAGCCAGATATGAATCAATGTGATAAGCATATGATAAGACGACACCACAACGATAAGATGACACATGCGATAGCTGGGAATGGCACACATAGCCAGAAGACTGTTTATTATTTGGGATTAATCTAATCAATTCAGATCTTTTAATCTGTACTATGAGTGTGTCAGGGTGTGTGAGTGTGTCCGTGTTTGTGCATCTGTACATGTTAAGTATGTTGGTGTGTGTGTGTGTGTGTGTGTGTGTGTTTAAAAGGAGTACGTTTGTTCAGAGTTTAAGTGTAAATGTAGTTAAGTGAGAGGGAAACTTTAGTCTTGGGAGAGTCAGCGTGGAAGAAAGAGAAGAAGGGAGACAAAAACAAAAAAAAGTGAGAAAGTGAGAGTGGGGTAGAGAAAGAGAGACTTTAATCAAGACTCTCCCTCCTTTTCATCTTGACAGAAGAAAGAGGCCTGACGCGGCATGGCTGATGCTGTGATCTGAGGGGAAAAAGCCTGATCTTATTGGGTTTTTTTTTGTCTAGCAATAAAGCCAATGTGAGATCCCAGATTAAGCCGAGAGCTGGACCACAAGCAAGGTTAAGTGGATAATTTATCTTCTTAAGTCGAGGAGCATTCTCCTGTGACCAAACCAGGCCCTGTATTTATCAAAAATCACAGACTTGCAGAGTATTGGTCTGCAATTATTATCTACGCTGAGTGCATAAAATATTAGGGAATATCTGCTCTTTCCTTCAAGTAGACTGACCAAACAAATTAATTTCACAGATTATTTCAAACATGAAGGGGAGATGTAGACGGGAAGGAGACAGGAGACCAGAATGATAATTTTAGCCTCAAGACAATCGAGATGTGGACTGTGCAATATTAGATGCTCACAAAAAATCTGTACACTTCGCGGCGTTTTAATATTCAGGCCAATAATGCCTTAATTATACAGCCTGGGGCCTTCTTTGAGTACATTTAATCATTCTTAGAGAGTAAAATGTATTGATGGAGAATAATCTCTTTGCAATTATCAGATCACACCATAAAAGAAAACAAGAAAGTCAATTTTTGCTCCAAACAATACAAATATGAAGTTATTTACAGCTACTTACATCTAAAATGCATTTAAATGTCAGGTTTAGCTGTCACATCTGGCCCGATTTTGTTTTATAGAGTAGAAATATTATCCCTTGTCTAATTCACGAAGGCACTTTTGATTTAGCCAAGTTGTTAGCTTGGCCATAAATCATTGCTGGCAGGCACAGGACTCGTGGGCTTGAGACTGAGTGGGAAATTATAATCCATGTTACTATGAATGACATTTGTTACATATACAATGGCAGCCACTGTAGAAATCCCCCTTCATTAATTTATCCTGCATCTGTCTTGCATTAGCCCTGCAGACAACAGGGCTGTAGTCCAGTCCACCTTAGTTAAGTCCTTCAATTCCAAGACCAGATCCAGTTATGTTCAAGTCAAGACCAGGTCCAAAGGGTCGAGACCAAGACAACACCGAGACCAGAGCAAAACAAGTCCATTCAAGACAGAGACCAAATTAGCCAATATAAAGTGTACGTCTTTCCAAATGTGAAAATAATGCTTCAGTAGCATCAAAAGATATGTGGATCTATCTGCAGGAGCTCTGTACTATACTCTTCAACTAATCAATGCATAGGATTTTGACCAATTTGGAAAAAGAAATCGAGTCAACATCCAGTAGTGGCTGAGACTGAGACAAGTCTGAACGTCACAAAAGTGCTCCGGACCGACCAGCCTTGATCTCCTCGAACTACAATCCTGGCGGACAATTCTTTTCTCAGTGTTATGCAGTCTATTCATAAAAGTATATTGTAACAAAAACCTCTCTGTCTCTGAACCTGTCAATTGCCAAAGCATTCCCTGTGCCTTCCGATGGCTGAAAAGAGAGCAAAACTTGAATTTGCCATTTTCCTCCTTGGGCAGAGAACCAAAGCGTAAAAAAAAGACTAGGACTTATACAACAGCTACATCTGTACCACATAATGCTGTTATTGTGAGACCAGACTGTGAGGCCATTGTTTCCCTCACAAAAAAAAAGACAAAGGTGCAAACTGGAACTGAAAATGCTTCTTTGGAGTGATGCTATAGAAGAACCATTTCTGGTGCCACAAATAATCTTTTAATATCCCAAAGAACCATAAAAAGTTCTTAATTCTTAGTTATTGGATGGTGGGTGATGGCATAAATGTGGAAAGTAACCAAACCCCTCCATAGTATATATTGTGCAATTGCAAATGAGGCTATACAAGGACAGATAAACAAAAACACAATGCAGGCATCTAAGCAAAGGAGAGCAGAAATGGTTCTTTAAAGAACCTTGGTCTGTGTGCATATTGCATCAAAGGGTGTTGTCGTTCAGTTGTTAAACTGATATCACTCCTACACTTACCTCATACCTCTGCTCTCCACACTGTTGGGAAGTTTAAAAGTTTAAACACTTTCAACATTTTGATTTCATGTTTACTTGACAGTGTTCCCTTAAACCACTCTTCTTTGGTTTGTGCCAGTAAAAAAAAAAAAAACAAGGAAAAAAAAACACTGAACGGATGAAAGCGAAAGCGAAAGTGTTTCGTCCATTTGTACATCGCAGTAGAACTTCCACGAGGTACATATCTTTGAACTGATTTCAAAGAAGCGTAACATATTTTGATTAGCTAACTGGTGTTAAAGGCGGAGTTCGTACAGATCTAAACACCGTCAAAGCGTTTTCATGTCTTTTCAGGTCTTTTGTGTTTGAAGAGTTTGCGTGTCGAGTCATCTCGGCGGGGAGCCGGGGCGTGGGTGTAAACAAAGTCCATTAATTAGACTTCCCCGCGTTCTCTAAACAGGGGGAAGGACTCATTACTCCGTTCTGGAGCTGTGACAGACAAGATTCGGTGTAGGAGGAGAAACCACTGCCAGTCAGTTAGTTTGCTGCACGCTGTGAAAGTGGGCCACAATCACAGAAGTTGTTGTTTATTGTAACTCATCAACAACAGTTAGATACAGAGTGTTTTTTATTTCATTTTATTTTTTCTTTTGGAGCCTTGCCTTTACCATTATTTTCACATTACACTATTAAAAAACAAGCAGAAGTCTCGGTTTTAGCCTGTTCTGCTCTGCTCTGCTCTATTCTATTCTATTCTATTCTATTCTATTCTATTCTATTCTATTCTAGTCTGTTCTAATCTACTTTGGGCCAAAAGCATTTTCCATTTCCATCATATTCATATCAGCTCAACCCACTCACAGAGGAATAGTCTGTTAGTCGTTTTATGAAAGCAATAGCAAAAAAAAAACAGAGCATTTGATCCCACACGGAGGCAAACAAAATACAGTAACGACAATTATGTAACAAAATAATATTATCGCAGCGGGAAGCGTAATGTTCTGTATGCTCAGCTGGATGCCCGAAAAATGGGGGGGATAAATCAAGGAAAGGAGCCAAAATATCCCATTCAGTGTGCTTTCCAGCTACATGGTACCAAAGTCTTGTTTTTTATTTGGCTCCGAGGGAAACGGTGCTTATACCAAAGACTGTGCATTTTGCAACATGTTCCTTATTCCATATTATCTTTCCTCTCAGTATACTCATTTAAGATATAGACAGGTGGACCAGATAAGAAAGCCGATAGATAGATAGATAGATAGATAGATGGACAGACAGATAGATAGACAGACAGACAGACAGACAGACAGACAGACAGACAGACAGACAGGCATATAGATAGATAGATAGATAGATAGATAGATAGATAGATAGATAGACGGATTGATGATTGATGGATGGATGGATGGACTTTTACATTGGCTAACGGATATAGCAGACCTCTTAGAAGAGCATTACCTTCACACAGCTTGCTGTTTTTGAACATGATATCGTCCCTTACACACATCTGGCTAAAGTTGTAGCATCAGGAGAGAGATGGGATGGAGATGGGATGGAATAAGAGAAGGGACGAGAAGAGACAGAAAAGATATGAGACCGAGAAGAAATTAGTGGGGAGAGGAGAAGATTGGAGATGAGAGAAGAGGAGGGGGAGGGGAGAGGAAACAAAAAGGGAGAGGACAGAGGGGGGAAGGTTAATGGAGGAGAGGAAAAAGAAAGGAGAGGGAAGAAAGGGGGAAAGGCAGAGTGGAGAGGAAAGGAGATGAGAGGAGAAGGGAGGAGAAGGGAGGAGAACACAAAGCGACTTCCACTTCCTATCTGCAGAAGAAGCTGCATTTAAGAGTTAAAAGAAGTCCAAAGATTTATGCTCAAAAGGAGAATATATTTCTGCTTGGGTTGAAAAAGGAACCAGATGTGATGTGCAACAAGGGAGACAGCTGTGGCAGAGCTACACTTTGCGTGTGTGGGTGCATGGGTGCGGTTGCGTGTTTGGGTATGTGTGTGTGTGTGTGTGTGTGTGTGAGAAAGAGCGAGGAGAGAGAAGAGAGAGAGAGAGAAAGAGAGAGAGAGAGAGAGAGAGAGAGAGAGAGAGAGAGAGAGAGAGAGAGAGAGAGAGAGAGAGAGAGTTTCCTTTGGGAGTGTGAAACTTTAGCAGACTAAAGTGTACACTCACGCATGTATACACACACACACACACAGCTCAATTTACTTTAGAGGCAGGTGCTATTGACAGCAGCATCCAGTAAAAACCGAAGCCAAAGACAAAATCAATTACATCCTCAGTCAGATAGAGATTGTATCCCTCTGTCTGTCGAGGTTGAGGAAACAAGATTTAGTCAAGCTTTGTGTTTGTAAGCAACTCGATGGGCTGACATGGGGCCAGCGCTCAAGCATGCCAGTGCAGTTCATGAGCAAACAATTGTGGCTTCAGCATTGGTCTGTTCAACTTCCACATAGTTGTCAAGGAAACTGATTGTTTTGTCACTGTTGTTAAATTTTTTGTGTTACATTTATTCATTTTGTGAATTGGGGTGACTGTGACCTTCCATAAAGTTCACCTAGCCAACAACTTGTTTATGCGATGAATAGACAATTATTCTAAAAATGCCATTTCTTACCACTCTCCTTAGTTCATTATGATACCTAGTGGGGTTCAAAGCCTACTTTTTTTTTTTGTAGATTATTTTTATGGCATTTCTGCTTTATTAGACAGTACAGTTGAGAGAAACAGTAAAGGGGGAAGAGAGAGGGGGATGGCATGCAAACAAAGGCCGGCTAACAGTTTTATATTTGCAGTCAGTTGTTGTAAATCTATTGTATATTTTGCTTTGTCACTCCTCAATGTGACCCAAGCAACACTGAAATCAGCCTGAAAGCTGTACTTGGCAACATTTATATGTAAAAACACTTATGTTATCAACCTAAATCACCAATAGGGCTGCAATAGAGATATCTCTCCTATTAGAGATGCTGTAGATTCACCCCATTTGAAATTCTGGTGTTGGGTATGGTCAGTGGTGGGACATCTTCTCTGCCCACAAGCGATGAATTTAAACTAAGTAGAGCAAAACACAAACTGTCTCCTAAACAGCGGCCAGGGAGCGCTCCGTCCAGAGAAAGCTGGACTCACTAACATTAGATGTTTTACCTCTCTCGTCCATTTCGTATCCTTTGGCATAAAGCAACTACAGACTTGCCAGTTACCTCGCTGCCATTTGGGGGCCGCCAAGGCGCTAAATTGCCTGGTATGCTGTAGCTTTAACCCCAGCTGCAACACGCTGATGCGTTTGCGTCCCAATGTACTCCACTGCTCATTTTATTTGGCGACAAAGGGTACTGAATGTTTGGTTGTTGAGAGAAGAGGAGGGAGAGAGGAGAGGAAACAAAAAGGGAGAGGACAGAGGGGAGAGGGGAGAGAGGTGAATGGAGGAGAGGAAAAAGAAAGGAGAGGGAAGAAAGGGGGAAAGGCAGAGCGGAGAGGAAAGGAGATGAGAGGAGAAGGGAGGAGAACACAAAGCGACTTCCACTTCCTATCTAGAGAAGAAGCTGCATTTAAGAGTTAAAAGAAGTCCAAAGATTTATGCTCAAAAGGAGAATACATTTCTGCTTGGGTGGAAAAAGGAACCAGATGTACAACCATGTACAACGGTACTGAATGTCTGGTTGTCTGATGACCCCATCTAATCTAAGTGGTGTCCATCTCATATAGACGTTGCCTTAAATATAACAGCCTTAAATTCTGTAATTTGAGTGGAAGCATGAGACCCCATTAGAATATTGGAGCTGCAGCGACACAGTACCAGAGGTTAAAGGGTTTGCATGAAGCCTTGTATGCTTGTTATTGTTCAGTGCATTCTGCTGCTGGTCTAAGCTTGCATTGTCTGTCAACCTGACATGCGATATATGGTTTATGGATGTTGGATTGAATTTACATAAAGGAACCTGTGTTCATTGACCTAAATAGGCACAGTTCAATTTCAACCACAGATGGTTAATGTAATATTGTAGCGTGTGTGAGTGTATGTCTGTGTGTCTGTGTGTTTGTCATGTGGTGGGTCAATGACCCTGTGCAATTCAGTACACATGACTGAGTGTACAGTAAATGGAAATGATAAATGGGGAGAAAAAGAGACAGATACAGTGGCAGAGAGGCGACTAAACTAAGACTGTTAATTTTTTTTTTTTTGTAAAAAAAAAAAAACACCACTGCCAATTGTGTTCATTCCTGAGAAAATATTTTCATTTTTCCATTGACAAACACAATGTTAGTTATTTGAGGATTCTACACAGTAGCCTATAATAAATTATACCATAAAAATCTATTTTGTCTATAGCAGCATAATTACAATCAATAAAAGAACATCATTTTTACATGAAAATGGAATGCTTGTCATGTTTGATTTAATGTATGCTGTAATAAAATTTTATTTAAAACATCCCTTCTCCCTCTCTCCATACCTCTTATTTTTTTTTAAATTTCTTCTCTCTTACTTACATCATCATCATAGAGTCACAGGGAAATACCTTTCACCGCTTACTGTTAGTTGCTTGTAAAGCTGGCGTTCTAAAAATTGACGGTTATTTTGCTGCTGCGTTCATTGTAATTTGCTCTGTATAAGAGCATCAGCTAAATGTCTAACATAGAGAATGTACATTTACATCAAATTACCTATGGAGAATTCAAGCCTTTCTCCCTCAGCTTTGAACGCAACCACCAGAGGGTGGCTTTCACTTTCCATAAGGGGCCTTTCTCCCTTCGGCCTCTAATTGGGACGTGAAGGCTGTCCCCGCTGGATATTAAGTGAAATGACAATGCTGTCCCCGCTGGGTCCCAAGTGACGTAACAGGACCGTCCCTGCCCTCCCAGGAGGAAGAGCGTGGCTGTCCCCGTAGCCTCATGTGGGATATGATGATTGTCCCCATTGGGCTTTTAGTGACATAAAGTGGTTGTCCCCGCTAGGCTCTTGTTGTTCCTGTGAGGCCCAGTGTGGGTTACGGTGGTCATCCCCCAGGTGCTCTCTGCCAGTTGGTTGATAAATGATTGTTCAGGTCGTTCTCTAATGAAGATCCCTCAGGACAAGACCTGGTACCATAAGGCACCTAGCCAGGGTAAACACCATCAGAATTATGTTAACTGTGTGTGTGTGGGCGTGTGTGTGTGTGTGTGTTGGAGTTAGATTTATTAGGTATTTATTAGGTATTTAGAATATTCTCAATGAAGATATCTCTCTATTATAGCCAGTGGGGGAAAGAGTACTCTAATCCTTTACTTAAGTAAAAGTAGCACTACCATAATGGAAAAATACTTCATTAAAAGTAAAAGTTCAGTTTCAGCTGCTCAAAGTCTGGAGGACGGTGCTACAAGCATTGCAGACAAGGCTAAAAAGACTCAACCTAGAAAATTGTATGACAAAGCAGTATTATTACAGTAGTTTGCATTGTAATATATATCCTAATTTCTGTTGGATCTCTGCTGTAAAGTCTGACACACTTGCTTGAAACTTTGCAGACGTGTCAGCAAGCTGTCAAAACTCAACTGAACACTAACGTTAGCGATGAGGCTAACGTAGCTTTATCAAAGACTGTACTTCTCTCTCTAGCTCTTCTGGTCAACATTAGCATGTTAGCAATCCATAGCAGCAAGGAGACAGAGAAGCTGCTTTGGTTCTTGCTGCAAAACCTCTCACCTCAGCGACTTGCAGTAAGTCGGTTTATACTGAAGCCAGCCAAAAATGGCCGCTGCTCTGACCATCCTGGAACATTGATGTGAATGGCAATAACTGTTCTATCCATTCAAGTGCTGTGGCTTATTCATTGCCTTGTGAAAATGTGGCTTTACTGTTTGTGTCAATTGCAGGCCATCGTATTTCAAGGGGATGGGAGGATTGGGGCTGGAGGCTGTGCCACAGACTTGTGTAGGATAGGATACAAGTTCTGCCGATGTTGTTGCA
The DNA here is from genome assembly GCF_046629955.1 of Centroberyx affinis. Taxonomy (NCBI): domain Eukaryota; kingdom Metazoa; phylum Chordata; class Actinopteri; order Beryciformes; family Berycidae; genus Centroberyx; species Centroberyx affinis. The sequence continues at coordinate 40,284 of NW_027282176.1, read as the reverse complement.
ATTCCTTTTGGTCACCAATAGAGGTTGATAAAGCTCATAAATTATCCTAATGCCCCTTCAAAACCCCTTTGAGAAATAGGTTAGAGAGTGGGAGAGAGGAGTGAGAGAGCTGTGAGCGGGAAGGAGAGGGACAAGAGAGCAGTAGAAGTTTAAATGTAAAAATTATGGAAAAGAGGTCGGAGGTGAGCAGGAGAGGGAAGATAGAGAAATGGGAAATGAGTGGAGAGAGGGTGATAGGGATGAGAGTGGGAGAGCAGTGGGAATGTATTAACGTAGGGAAGAGAGAGAAATAGACCTATGCCCACGGCTATAGATGGTGGAAAACATGGAAAGAGAAGAAGGGAAAGTTGAGAATGCAGAATAAATGGGAAAGAGAGAGAGGTCAAGAGCAATAGGAGAGTGATGGTGAGAGAGATGGTTGAGAAAGACGAATGAGAAAGGAGTGGGCGAGAGGATGAAAAGGTTGAGAGAGGCATGAGAGAGCAAGAGTCGAGGTAAACAAAGGTTGGGAGAGGTGAGCGAAAGAGTTCGAGAAAGAGGGAGGAGAGACGAGTGGAAGTGTGGTGAGAAAAGGTTAAGTGGGACGAGAGAGCAGTAGAATAGCGAGTGCAAAGAAATGGTGAGAGAGAGGGTAAGGGAGGGAAAGTTTACCAATAGAGAGTAGGTGAAGAGAGAGTGAAAGAAAAGGGAGAAGAGAGAGGAGAGGTAGGAAAGTTTTAGGAGAGGGATGAGACAGACATTAGAAGATTGATGGCCAAGCCAGAGGGTGAGGCACATTAAAAAGATGCGTGAAAAAAGGAGAGAAAGTTGAGAAAGATGGATGAGAGGAGCGGCGGACAGGTTAAGAAAGGTTGAGAGAAAAGTAGAGCAAGAGAGGAGTGATGGTAAAGAAATGGTTGGGGAGAGATGAGAAATGGGGGAAAGAGAAAAGCAATGAAAAGTGGGATTGGGTAAAGAGAGAGGATGAGAGAGGATTTAGAGGAGAAGAGTGGAAGAGTGATGTGACTAATTATTTTCAGTTGCCTTTTTGTACTCAGATGACTGTAATCCCATTAACACATTACTTTTTCACCCATTACAATCCATCCATTTATGAATTTGTGGGTGCTATCTTGTGAGAAAATAAGTGAGCGTGAGTTTGACAGCAAGTGAGCGATGTAAGGATCAGAAAATAGCTGAAAATGGGGATAATATATCATGTATTTGCCCTGCGTTCACAGAAGCACACGATAATTCTTCAACAGTTTTGTAAACACGGGCTACAAGAAAGTTTGAAAACAGGTGGGAAAAACCACAGGGAGGCAGGCAGAAACTTTTCTGGCACTTGTCAAACATAACAAGATAAAAATGTTTTATATTGACCCCATTCTGTGCAAAATATTAATTTGGATTTAATTTTATGACATTGAGGTTATGCATTCATGACGGTCCACAGCAGGGGAGCATTTCAAGGGGCGAGATTATGCAGTTAGAGCTGAACTATCCAAATTATGAAAATGTCATTATACAAAACATTAAGAATTACAAATAATTAGCTTTTTAGTTAATGAGTCATTGAGTAATGTTGCTTCTTGACATTTACCTCCAGGATATGACAAAGTCTGAACTTTATGAGACAAAGTTAAATAGGCCTACATAGCTGTGTTAGGCGGCCATCCATCCATCCATCCATCCATCCATCCATCCATCCATCCATCCATCCATCTGCCCATCCATCCATCCATCCATCACTGAATTTCCTGGTTGGATTTGGTTACCTTGAGACAAATGAACCGCTATCAAACCAGCTAAACCCTGCTTCCCTCTTTCTTGTAGGATTATTTTCAGCATAACAACTCCTCATCTTACATGTGTTGTAATTAATGACTAACCCTGTCCAATTACAGCACGATTATGCAGATGAAGGAGCTAACACTGTTTTTGTTTCTGCTGCTTTTGGAAACAGAAAAAAATGGGCACCTTGTACTGAAACACAGAATCCCCGGCATCCAAAGATTTTTTTTATAGTTTCCAAAAATGGTTTCTTTCTCCAATAAAGCCTGACAGAAAAGTGCAGCCTTGTCACTGTGAAACCCAAACTGCTATAGTAAAATTTAAAACTTTTGTCTGACGATTGGTAAAAACGTTGCTTTAACAAAGTGGGACCTTGAATCAAAGTTACACTTTTACACACAGCTCTTTGCAATACTGTGAATGCACATTCTATGTTTTTAGCATGGGGTGTGCTGTCTAATGTGTGCTATATGTTTCATTTGTGGCAATTTCCATTTCAAACACCACAGCAACGGTGCAATGGCAAAAAAAGAGTATTTTGAAGATTGCCACATAAAACCCTTGAAGAAAGAAGAAAAAACAGGGGCACGACTTCCTTGCATGCAAAAAAAAAAAAATCACTTTAATTGAAGTAATTGTGTCCACATCAAAAATGAACAGGTCTTCTTCACTACAGAAGGTTAGGTCTATATTGAAGGTCTAGGTTGAAACGTGTTGTGTGTAAGTTGGTACCTGAATGCTTTGTGGTATTTTGTTCTTGACTTCGGAAGATGTACCACCTCTGTTCATTTCTGACATGTGGACTCAATTACTTAAATTAAAGTGATTCTTTTTTTGCATGCAAGGAAGCCCTACCTCTGTGTTTGTCTTGTTTGCTCTGCCATTTTTGGGCCCCTACTCTTTCCAAACTATCTTTGAGTTTCACATTAAACCCTTCAAATAATATTTAAATCAAGTCCACATTTCTAGTCTTCTTGTGTGGCGCAAGCTTCCATGCATGCCACTTTGTCATCAGCCTGTCTAGTTCCAGAGATTGATAGGTCATGGGGAACAGGCAAACTGGATGAACCCTTTGCTGTTTTGCATTTAATGTCTACCAAACTGCTTTGCATACAAAAATATATGGCATAATGCAGCAGCATGGGCACTGCTCACATTGGACACCTTACTGTGTATCGAAGTAGATGAGATTTTTATAGCTTAAGAGGGATATTCAAAATGCCGGCCATGTACCAACGAGAGGGTGGAAGAGAGGGGGTGGGTAAGTGCTTGGTGGGCGGATGCAATGAGACTGGCTGTTGGGCTGGCGTGAGATGAAGATTATTTCTGATGTAATAGAGTGAAGAGATGAAAACATAAAGGGAGGGAGAGAGAGAGAGAAAGAGATTGCACTTGACGTCTCAAGAAAGTCAGAGACAAAAAGAGACAGAGAGAAAAACAGAGTAAAGAGAGGCGAGAGAGAAAGAGAGCAAGAGAAATACGGAGAGAGAGAGAGAGAGAGAGAGAGAGGGAGAGAGAGAGAGAGATGTGGCCCTTTCCACTGAGGTGTCAGTATGCAAAGTGGCAGTATTTCCAAAGTCAAGTTCTAAAGCTGTCAATCTTCAGCTGCACACAAACAGAGATGCTGACTCCAGAGAAAGGAGCCTGCGTCTCGAATCTCCTCCAATATAGAATCCAGAGGGTAAAACTCTCTATAATGTCTTCTGTCATCTATGCTGCATACATTTTACATTGGTTCAGCTTCGATTAGAAAATACCAAACAAACAAACAATAGATATAGGATAGGAGGATAGGTCAGAATTCGATAACATATAGCAGTTAGTGGATGCTTTCCAAAGCGCCTTACATTTTTAGCACAGTGGAAATCATAATCTTAACTCTGTGCCATGCTCTACACATAGAGCTGTACAGGACATTTTAAGACTGCTACATATTGTAATTTTCTTGATGTGAAATGTCACATACATTGTAGTAGAAGTGATAAGTTTATGTCACAGAGAACAAATTTCCTCTACAAACAAAAACAAATGCTGGCTTGTTTCTGTAAACACACTGCTGGGTTGAACAAGTTTGGTCAAAATGCTGTGTTGTTTGTGTTTATTCACTGGGTAATATACTGTTTTAATTGTCAGTGATGTGTGCGTAACCCTGTGGCTGGGTCACCGGTACCCAGCAGCTGGGTCAACGTTTGTACCGATGAGAGTTGGAGGAAATGCCTTGCAGTTTACTTGCTGATGATGAGGGGCATCTTACAGTGTGTGCTAATTTATGATAAATTAATCTAAAAATAGGCTTTCACCTGGTTGGAAACTGCATGTTAGCACAGGACTTTGACTAATGTTATAGTTTGAGTTCGACATGTAACATCTTTAGTTAGTTTGTGGCATTTTGTCAGGTAACTTAGTCTTAGCCAAAACGTAACAACATAGACAGTATAATTTTTGTTGCCTGAGTAGTGGGTGAGACTTTAAACCTATCTGCCAAGTTTGGCTGGTGTAGCTCTTACGGTTTCTGAGATCCAGATACTTTTAGGGCAGAAGACGCTTGCCAGTTTATAGCTATCAGATGTAATAAAAAAAATATTCTGAAAGGTTTGAATGATGTTTGAAAACACTTGAGCTGTGCTTCACTGTCAACTTCTCAAGTTAACAAGCTCATCAAGATGTGGTGTAGTTTTTCTATTCAAAATACAAACAAGATGAAGAGTGCGCCCACTCTACATTTGCAATTGCAGTAGTTTTCTGTGACCAATTTATTACATTTTAAAAGATTGCTTTTTTTTTTCCTCTCAAAACCGGCTACTAGCATTATCACAAAAGTGAGAATTTGTAGCAGCTCTAAAGCTAAACGGCATCTTATTTCTATCGGCATCTTACTTACTCTTAAATGGTATATGTTAGTGTGGCAGTTTTGTGTAGGAGATTAGTAACATTTACATGAAATATTCTAGAAAAATAACATTATTTTGAACTACCAGGTACTACTCTCCTGTTGTGGTTTTTATTGCTCTTACTTTCTTTTTGTCGTTCCCCGTTTCTGTTTTTATTCGGCTTCGCTCTGTTGTTTTAACTTCTATTGACTTTTATTGGCTTTGGTCGTATTGTTTTTCTACCTTTTTTATTTCTCTTTCCTGCGCTTCTGCCTTATTTTATGACCTCTGTTTTACTTCCTTGTCTCTGTAAAGCACTTTGTAACTTTGTTTTGAGAAGTGCTACATAAATAAAGATTATCATTATTATTGTTATTACCTTCCCCGTTTCCATAGGATGTGGTGGGCGATGGGAGACAGCTAAATCACAGCAGATGAATACATGGTCGCTCACCTGAAATAGTTCCATTAACAACCTTTAATTACTAAAAGGCTGTGAGTCATTGTTAACTACATGAAATTGACAACCAGTTCTCCAAATCTGTCTCATTCTGTGATTCAACGTTCCACTGAATTTATTATTATTTGTTACATAGATAATGAATTTTCCTGTTTCAAACACTACATGTTATTCAGAAATAAGCCTCTTACTGCTGGGAATTGTACGCTAATTCAAGTTGATAAGTCTTCTTGCTTTGGATGATTATCATCTGCTATCACTCAACATAGTTTATGCTAGCAGTTAGCGAAGAGTTAGAATGGATCACTTTAGGGAGTGAACTACCGGGGGCGAAGGATGATTTTGGTATCTATGGTCTCCTCACTTAGGTACAGTGAAACATGCGAATATTTATTAATTCTACTGTCAGGGAAAGGCGGCACTGACTCTTGCACTCATGTTGGTGAGCTATGAATTTAAGCTTGCACTTGTATTGCCCTCATTGCAAGTCATCCTGGATGAGAGCGTCAGCAAAATGTTTAAAATGTAAATGTGGGCCTAAATGTAAGGGGGCTGCATTAAGCATTTTCAGCTAACAAAGGAGATGCGGGCCCCTTCACCCCCATCAAATCACCTCCTGCTGTAACGCACAAATTAACACAAGTGGGGGTCTGCTGATATCAAATCGACCTTCTATCCAACACCGTGTAATCTGGTTAAACGCAGCCCATCAACATCTTCCCCCTGACGTTCCCTAACTAAGGTATATTGATTATATGCCACGGTGTGTGTGTGTGTGTGTAGCTCCACCTCCTCTGTCAGTTAAAGACACCTTTGGATCCTCTCTTTCCTCTGGGTTCCCTACACCGGCACTTAAAGCAGATAATAACCTCCGCTTAAGATGACACACACATGCAACACACACACACACAGGCTCTAAAGCTCAAATGTACAAGCACACTCTATGAACATGCACACCTACACACATTTGTATGAACACACATACACACGCGTATACACACGCAGACACAAGACACACAGGCACACAGACTACAATGCACACACAGAGTCAAGTTGAAACACACACACATACACACACACACACCCTAATGTCCCCGGCTATATTTGACCATGTCATTAATCACACTGCTGCTTGTACTCCCATGATGCTGTGTTGAGCTGTGTGTGTGTGTGTCTGTGTGTGTGTGTGTGTGTGTGTGTGTGTGTGTGTGTGTGTGTGCGTGCGTATGTGAGTGCGTGTAATAAGGGAGCTCCAGCAAAGATGGGTGGAGGCGGAGGCGGGGGGGAGGAGGAGATTTAAAGACCCAACCTGCAATTTTAACTGTCTTTCCCCGCCAACTGAAGCAGAGGTTCAACAGCAGAGGAGCTAAATAATATACTGTACATCTCTGTTTTATTTACCCATGCTTGATTGACAGCCTGACTAACCCACATACTTGTTTTCAGATACGTCCTACATGCTTGATACTCACCCTGCATTCATGGGATGTCGGGTCGTACTTTTCTCAGAGTCGGGAATACGTCACGTGCTTTATGGTCGGAAAATTGGAGAACATTTCCTCAACTGCTAACGTTAGCAATCGAGCTAGCGATAGCCTAGCTAGCAAGGAATCTTCGGCTATTTCAGGGGATTCTGAATGTAAATACCACAGGAAAATGGAATGCTGTAGCACTAGTCAAGGAATATCCTTGTCTTTTAAGTTTGTACTTGTGGTCCATTTTCGGCTTTATTGTATGAAATTTCTTACGTTCACTCTGTGCTCTGTTCAGCCATGCTGGAACAACTCGGCCAATTCGTGCTGCATCTACAATCCCGATTTCTCCGACTTGATCATCCGACATAATAAGGTGCTCATGTGGCACTGGAAACTTGTTTAGAGTCATTCACTTCAGCTGGAGGAACACTAGGAGACGTTTAAAAAATCCTGACCGATATTAAAACGTAATGACTCACACATAACGGCAGATTACTTTCCTGTCTCTTAGTAAATATGCTCACACTAGAGAGACGAGGTATTTAACCACTTAATGACTATTATCTCCCTGCTGACTCCTGAAACGTCACTGACTTCAGGAACTAAAATCTCCAACCAATCAAAAAAACACTGGAGGTGGAAGGCCATTCACAGCTCGCTCTGCCTCACCTCACTGTAACCTCGGCTCTCGTCTCAATCGTTCACTCAAAATCTGTGATCGTCACACACCACACGACTTGTTTGGGACCGTGTAGATGACAGACTGTAAAAATCAAACATATTTGATGTGATTGTGGCGGCTCAGAAGCTCTCATGTTACCAGGGAATATTTGGCATCCCAGCCAAGCCTCAGATCGGGAATTCTCCTCTGATTGTTGGGACTGGGCAAATCTTGTGTAAAATTTTGGTCCATATAATCCTCTAGTGTGTAGCTAGCCTAATACACATCCAGTGGGCGCTGCCAGGTATATATGTCACTATTTGGGCATCGGTTCCACTGGTGTAATAAAACCGTTCCGTTCCCAAATCCTATGTATCATTCATTTATTTTCTTCACCCACTTATTCCTATTCAGAGTCACCGGAGGCTGGAGCCTATCCCATCGTACATTTAATACAGGAATAATAACAATATGCTTTTCTTTCATGTCCGCAATCATTTTGCAAGAGTAGGTATCATTTTTATAAACGGTGGATATCTCATTTTGTTATGAAATTCTTTAACTGAAAGATGAGATGTTGAATTTGATTCAACTTGTAGCTCCGCTCATCATTCACGATGGAAGGCAAAGGACTGAAGAGTTTGAGGTTGTTAAGAGGTATAAGGTATAGCTGCTGCTCTCCACACCTGCACTGGCCATCTGGCAATTGTGGTGAAATCCAGATGGGCTGAGTCACTTTTGGGCTGCAAGAAAAAATATATATTATCTTCTCTTCTATTCTATTGTATTCTGCTTGGTCAAAGCCACCATAGTCTGCTGTGTCGGTCCCTATGCCACTCATTTGCCTTTGTGTGTGTGTGGGTGTGTAGCAGTGAGCAAGTGACAGAAAGAAGACAAGAGATAAGTTGTTTCATGTTGACATTGTACACTTGCCTATTGTTTAACCAGCCTCAGTGTTGATACTGTATATTTTGCCTTCATCTGTCGTGATGCATTAGTTTTTGTTTTATTATTTTGAAGTGGGCTTTGCCTGGAAATGCACCCATTGTTTTGTACAGCTCATTTATTTGTTGATCATAGGCTATTGTTTCACGAAAGCCTATGAATGCATCTTTTGATGGAGTGCCAACTTCTCCACTGTATCTCATTTATTAACTGATCATATTTTCCTAATTGTGCCCTTTTGTTGGTGCTGACTGTAGCATCTTCTCTTGCTTATATTGACAGTAGTTATTTAGTTAAAGCTTGCATCCTACTCCTATGCAATCCATTTGGTTCATATTGTAGATGTGTAGGGTGTCTAGATTGTACCCTAACTTGTAAAACCATCTTTTGAAAATACAGTACACTATTTTTAGCATGCACATGCACAACCTTTGTTAAATGTAAAACCGATAAAGTAATGCTAGATTTTATTTTAGATATTCAAATCGGAAGTTTAATTAAAATGAGCAACGGATACGTCATTATTTTACATAGAGGCTTCATGCAAACTGGCCTCAGTCAAACAAACAAACGACCAACAAATAAATAAATGGGCCAATTAAGGCAAAAAATGCCAGGGCCAAATTTTGTTGTCAGTCTGATCCTGCTGCTCACTGTTATATTATCATTTAGATGGCTGAAAAAAATACACCGGCTGCTTAAGAGAATAAATGGCAGGGAAAACCGAAAACATAATGGCACAGTATAGGTAGGCTAAACCATTCCAGATTGTGCCTTCAAAGATGAATAACTGTGTGATTTATGTGAGGCTGCCGCACAGCTGGGCCCTAACCAAGAGGTCATGTTCTTTACCTTGGCAATAACATTACATACAACCTCGGACCACAGACAGCTGCTGCGCCGGTTTGTGCATGAATGTGTGTGTGTGTGAGAGAGAGAGACAGAGAGAGAGAGAAAGAGAGAGAGAGTGTGTGTATGTGGTCTGTTGTCGTCTTGTGGGGGGCAAATGTGCCCACAAGAGAGGAAAACCTAGAAAAGTGCATGTATTTACCTGGAAAATGTGTGGGTGAGTGATTGACTTATTGATTAAGTGATTTATTTTATTTCTGTGCCCTGCATTCAAGGGGCTCAGCCTGTATGGGCTTACAAGATACATCCATCTCATTTGCAAAGTGAGTTTAACAAACATATTCCAAAACAATCTCACACAAATTACTGCTCAGGCTTTACAGATAAAGTATGCCATGTAGAATCCACCTTTTCTGAAACATCTCCCTATCATGCTTGTGTGCGTGCGTGTGCATGTGCATGTGCATGTGTGTGTCTGTGTGTATGTGTGTGTGTGTGTGTGTATACGTCAAACGGGTCAGCAGAGCGACACAGCAGCAGTCGTGACAACTGAGAGCCAAGGTAAAACCTAATAAGAGACCTTGCTTCACTGCATGCAATAGAAGGCCAGTGAGGAGAGGAACAGGAATGGGAGAAAGGAGAAGAGAGGAGGGGGAGGAGAGAAGAGAAGAGAAGAGAGATGATGGAGAGGAGAGGAGAGGAGAGGAGGAGGGAAGTGAAGACTGAAAAGGAGAGGAATGGGGGGGGGGGGGTGAGGAGAAGGGATGAGGTGACAAGCGAGGAGAGAGGAGGCGAGGAGAGGCAGGCGGAAAACACAAGCATTAATGGATGCCATAAAATGCACGCTGCATGAAGAAATTATATTAGCATTGCAAATATTGTCGTCCCCTCTGCCCTCTCCCCCCTCTCTCTCCCTGCCTCCCTCCTTCTCTTCTGTCTTTTTCTCCCAATCTCCCTCAACCCAGCAAACATGCCTCTCCATTTCCCCTCTCTCCCTTTCTATATATATATATATATAGTTAAATCATGGCGGACAGTTGCAGTTTAAGCCTTAATGACAAGAACAAGGCTCCGCAGTCTGACCTTGACATTTTGCATAAGGATACCTATGAATCTCCTGGGGAATCTGTCGGTGGAGGAAAACACTTTCCTCAAATGATTCATTCATGAAGTGCTAACATGTAACAGTAGAGTCCTTTCTTTACATCTTTATACATAATGCACCATGATGCCAATGCTGATACCGATATTTTTGTATTAAAGCTGGTGATAGCTGACATTTTGTGTCAATATTTAATCATTTTTATGATAAAAAAAACTACAGGAATTCAGTATTTCCCCCCATAAATTTATTTGCAGGGTGGAAATGCCTCTGAAACAGCATTTAGACCCTCATGGGATGCAAAAACTCTCCATTAAAACCCATGCTAATAATATTCTTGCATTGGTTAGCAGCTTCTTAAAGGAAAAAAAAAAACGCTAATGGTGATGTAATTTGCATTTGTGGGCCCATTTTGTTTTTCGGTGGTGTATTTGTTTTACTCCTGCAGATAACTGGACAAATGTAGATGATGTGATGTCTATATTCCATATTTGATAGCAGAAAATCTTTCAACTATCTAAAACTTAAATGGGAAATGTCAGGTTTTAGTGTCAGTCCCTCAGAATCAAAGAGTGAGAGCTTCTTTTTAAACGTCTTTCTTTGCACCGTTCAACAATCATACAGGGAGAAATCCACTGTAGAAGAGGCAGAGAGACCAAATTCTCCACTGACAGTTGCCTCAATAGCACATTCAATTCAGCCACAAGACATGTTGTATGTTGCATGCACTGCCGCGATCATAGACACACCCCAGTGTTCATCAACTAGCTGGCTATCTAGCTATATTTATATGCCCATATTCCCACCTTTGATTGAAAGGAATAAGTTCACGTCTGTTCCCTGGAGGTTGTCAAAAGTAATTCTCGGAAACTTCTGAAATCACTAACTGAAGCAGAAGTAGATGAGACAAGTTGAGGGAAAGCAGCTTCACCGAAAAAGTAAATTACAACACTTTATCACAAAATAACTCCAGGAATGAACATCACAAACTGATGATATCGATTGCATCAGTATCCATCAGAGTGGATTTTGAGTAAAATAATTTCCTCACCTCCATTATATCATATCGCTGACTGTCTGTTGTTATTGAAAGGTCAAAATTGGCCCAATATATTAGCAAACTGATATATCGATACTGATATACTGATAACCTCCCTCCCCCAACACACACACACACACACACACACACACACACATATGCAGCACTCTGTCACACACATACATGCACACATATATGCACAAACGCACAATCACACACACAACCGGTCTTCCATTGTACATACTATACAGCACCTCACCCAGGACCCTGAAGCTAAAGCTAACTCTCTCACTGCTAAATCCTGAATGAGTCTGCCATTGCATTCATATCAGAGAATACACACAATATACCTCTGTTACATTTAGATACAACAAATCCCTTCTCAGGGTACAGTAAACAGCTTTTATCAATATGAGAATAGGACTCTGTTAAGCACACAGGGGCTAATCCCTAAGCATTATTTGATATTACAATCCCTGCACAGTGGTGCAGAGATGTGGATGTGTGTGTGTGCATGCGTGTGTGTGAGAGTGTGTGAGAGCATGTGTGTGTTTCAGTAGACTCAAAATCAAAAAGTTTTTTTTTTTTTGTAGAGAATAGAAGTTTATTCAAGGCTTAGAAGTTTGTTTGAGGCTTAGGAAAGTAGTGAAATAAAACATGAAAAATATATGAGCAATTTATCTCAGATGAAATGTATGTAGGCACACAGGCTTTATGTAGTCTGATTAAAATTTAACAGATATTACTGTGTGTGTGTGACTCAAATATTCAATAATACACCTCCTATTACAGTCAGTGTCAGGTTGCTTTACCCTCTCACTTTCTTTAACAGCACAAGGGGTTGGCACATCAGATCCTGTGCATTGTAAATAAAATGGATCATCAGCTTACAAAGCTCCTGAGAGCAGAAATACTGGTTTAGAGGAACAGGCCAGAGGTTTATTTACTCAGCCAAGTAAATCTAAAAATTCTCATGAAATACCTTCTCAACTGATGTTAATAATGAGAGAAAATCCACATTCACATTTTACATAAAAGGCATTTACCTGAAGCTCTTTTCCAGGGCGAGTGTAAGAGTAGAATAAGCCTTAATTGCTCGATCACCAGCCATCCAACAGGTTACTTAGCCAATCATGAAGACAGAAAATCACCTTCTTCTTTCATTTACATATACAGAACCCATATCCAAGTTTAAATTGACAAATTATTCAAAGCATCAAGACTTACATCAAGTTCTTTTTCACAGCTATCTGTTACTACTCATACAAATACCAATCACTAAACAAGGATCAGTTAATGTTTGAGGATCAACAAACTATTACTATTAATACTATTGTATGTCTAGCGCTATACAAAGATTAGTGAAGTTTTGAGATGTAAACAAACAAAATCAAAAGACTAGCAATCCAATTCCAGTCTAATTCATGCTCTTTGTGCTTTCTTTCTGTTCTATTGCTTTGATGTTTAAAGAGTTCAGTTGGTTCCAGCAGGAAGAATCGCAGTCCGCTGTTGGTCCAGTGGTCCCAAAACCCATCGCTGCTGTCTTTACCTTATTCAATATGTAAACTTCGTGCTCGGTCCTTGAATCACCTTTATTATGACTCATATTGCTGTTTTTACATTATCTTTTAATGGGCTGCGTGCCTTTCTTTTGCGTCTTTATGTGTCTATGCAAGATGTCTGTGAATGTGTGCATAAACGAAGGCGTGTGTGAGTGCACATACGATTGTACGTGTGTGTGTGTGTGTGTGTGTATATATAAGAGCATGTTTGTGTGGACTGTGTCTGCATGTGCTTATTCATTAGCGTCAGTTACCTAAGTGTTGCACTTGCATTGCGTAGGAGAGAATCTGTGCCTCTCTGCCCTTCCTTCTGTTTGTATTTGTGTTTGTTCTGCAAACTAGCCTCTTCAACACAGCAACAGCCCGGTCCACAGCCTCCTTTACACCCTCCTATCCTCGCTCGCCCTCCCTCCCTCCCTCCCTCCTCTCTCTCTCTCTCCCTCTCTCTCTCTCTCTCTCTCTCCCTCTCTCCCCCGCGCCTTCATTGCATCACTCCACCCCTTCTTCCGCCGTCTGTCTGTCTCGTTCGTTCCCTCGCTCCTTCTTTCCCTCCTTCATGCTTCCTTTGCTCTCTCCCTCTCCTCCGTGCCTCGCTGTCTGCCAGTGAGTTTGTTTGCATGTGTAAGTGTTTATGCACTTTGGTGTGTGTCTGTATGTGCGTGTGGCAATGTGTGCACCCATGCCTGCGATGTGTGTGAGTGTGTGTGTGTGTGTGTGTGTGTGTGTGTGTGTGTTCATGCTCCTGTGCATGCATGTACATACATCTGTGTGTGCCTGTTCCAGTGTGTACATGCATGTGCTCTCCCATGTCTGTATTTCTTTCTGTGTGTGTGTATGTGTGTGTCTGTGTGTGTGTGTGTGTGTGTGTGTGTGTGTGTGTGTGTGTGTGCATCTGTGCGGGGCGAGCAGCTCCTTCCTCTGTGCTCATTTGTATTCTGCTCGTCATCGGGCCAGGTAGGTAATGACAAGCAGCAAAGGCCAGGATGTCACCGCTCCACTCAGCTGCTGGCTGCTTGCTGACGTCAAGCGTTCACACACACACACACACACACACACACACACAAACACAAACACACACTCACACACATCCACACGCACGACTGCACACACACAAACAAATGAACAAACCGACACACATATACACACACATCCTTGCACGCTCAAAAACATGCCGGTGTGTGCAGGTATACACACATACACTGACACATGCATGTACACAATCACCTACGCTATTTTGACTTTCATCCTCCCTCTTTTCCTCTATCCCTCTCTCTCTCTCTCTCTCTCTCTGTGTCTCTCTCTCTCCCTCCCCAGATGAGACTTTCATCCTAATGATGTAGCCTCTTCCCACCTTCGATTCTACATCATTCTCCGGCTCCAGCTCCAAAGGGCTGAAGGCAAAAGCCCCGCAGCCATCTAAATATATGTCTGGCATATCCGCATATCTCTCTCCTCTCTCCTCTCTCAATCTCTCTGTCTCTCTCTCTCTCTCTCTCTCTCTCTCTCTTTTGTTTCTGTCTCTTTATTCCGTTGCCCTCTCTCTTTCTCTCTCTCATTCAATTTGGCTTTCTCTCTCTCTACCCTCTCCCCTTTATCCGCAGATCACACCGTTCTTTCCCTCGTTTTCTCCCCAGTCTCCCAATTTACAACACTGCAGATCACTCTGTACTCTCTTGCTTCTTCTTCTTCTTTTTCTTCTTCTTCTTCTTCTTCTTCTTCCCTCTCTCTTCCCCACACTCATCTATCTCCTTCTCAGGTTTTTTTTCCATCTCTGTCTCCCAAGGTCTCTCATGATCCATTTCGCTGCATATCCAGTTCTTCTTCAATAAACCTTGCCTATCTTATTTATGTGACCTATGAATAACCAGACCTAAACAACCGACATGTACCCATTTCAGGGGAACATCATTAATAAAATCTTTTTTCTTTTTTTTTCTCCTATGGTAAAAATGTGTTCCTCCTCCAGAGACTCCTTTGAATGAATGCCCACTAGTTAGAGCTGCATGATAGCATTTTCATTGCTGAATGTTGGGATTGTGATATGAATTCTAATACATGTGGACACAGCTTTTTCTGTCATTTCTATCAAGGCATTATTGTAGCAGAAAACTCACATATTGGAATTTACACCCATAGAAAATGTGTCCAACATGTGTCCTGACATTAAATTTGAATTCATTGAAATGATTTACAAATGTGCAAGTCAATATTTGAATGAATGGAATAGAAGCTGCAAACTCTTATTTTAAAGCAGTGAGTGTGTGACCTGGATGAAGAACCATTTAAAGCAGTTTTTTCCTCTTTTTTTCCAGGCTATCTAAAACCATACAGATTTCATCATGCAAACTTTAATGTTGTAAAGATGTCTTCCTCCTTATGGTTCCTAGTTAGTTATGTTTTATCACCTCTAAGTATTTATCATAAGGGTTATCATATTCATATTGAATTTGGTTAGTTAAAAGTTGGCAGGCGGCCCCAATACTTTCCTGTTCTCTCGCCAAACTCAGCATAAATGATTCAGCAAACAGTATTTTAATAAAAACTTCATAACTTTCTAGCCCTGATGCATGCCGTTCTGTCTTCTATGCTATGCCAAGCTCCATCCAAAAGTCTGGCAGTTATGTTCTTTTACACTATGCCAAGCTCCATTCAAAATTCTGGCAGTAATGTTGCCAAATGTACATACTACTACATACCTGATAGAATGTGTTTTAAGAACTTTCATGAATGATTACTGACCTTTGGTAAATTCGGCATACATAAGATCCACCAAGTGGCACTTTATTCCAATAAAATCTCAATTTTTACAATCGGTCCACACTGCTCGCTACTGCCCACCATGGTGAATGTTGGTAAAAAAAAAGTTTAAAATGTTATTAAAATTAAGTGATGCTTGGTAAGTGAGTGATGTTCTATTATGTGTGTATCATTTGCTGATAAGATAAATAAGGCAATACAACATATCAACAAAATATCTTTTGATAAATACTTAAAGGTGAAACATGCCTCACTGGCAGCCATAAGACACATAACATGAAAACTGTATATTTTCAGCTGCCTTGAAAGGCTCTTCTGATTGGTCATCATCACCACCACCAGCTCTCTCCTTGCAGCGTCTTGAAGGCTCACATCTACAAATCACTTTTACAACAAATGCTCCACAATTGTAGCAAAAGTGAGTCGCCATTTGTGACGCGTAAGACAGCATCTGATAGGTTGCAACAGCAGATTCGAGAAGTTGTAGAGAAATATATTCAAGAAAAAAACAAATGTGAGCAATTACTGTATTAGCTTTTTGCCGCTGCTTGCACATTTGTAAATCTTTTCTGTGAATTCACATTTAGAATATTCACATTTTGCGTGAATATTTCTGTGTGTAAATTCCGACATGCAAATTCTAGCAGGTGTTTTGCCTGATAGAAATAATACGGTCATACATTTATTCTTCACTGCTTCAAAAACAAAAAAAAAACAAAAACGTGTGCATATAGAGGATGGTGCATGTGGAAAGTTGCTAATGCTTCTTTGACAGGAATCTTGATATATGCAGACAAGGGATTCGGTGCAGCCCAAGACTACCTTGTTTGAAATCCTGTCCAAAAGCACCTTTCCCTTTAAGAAGAACTTGTTGCCTCTTGCGATTGGGAAATCACAGAAGTCAATATCGCAATTTCAATATTTTTTTTGATTAATTGTGCAGCGCTGCCACTAGCCTGTGCCTAGTAATTTTGCCGCAGGGTGCAAAATTTCCCTTACGGTGCACTGACAGGGCTGGTAGGCCGCTCACAGGCCAAGAGCTTATCAGCTGTTTCTGTGGCCTAAAGCAGTTTAGGTGTACAAGTGCATCCCTCTGGACAGGACACCGGTCCATCACAGGGGTTTACCCCAATCCACCTCTTTAATGCTGAGTGCCAAGCAGAGAGGCTTAGAGTGTAGAGCGACTCTGCCAGGGATCAAACCCCAAACCTCACAGCGCCTGGGTGGACTCTTACCTCGGCCGCTGATCTGGTGTGAAGACAGCAGCCATATATCCTCCTTAGGGAACTGACCAAACCCCTTAATCTCTGCCTATATAAAGAGCTCTATTCAAAAAGTTAAAAAATTGGTTAACTTTACTTAAGTATGATAAGGATATTCATAATTAATCAAAATGCTTATTAACTCAGGTACTAACTGATAATGCCTACACTTGTCACTAACTAATACACTAACCTACGTCCATGATGAGAAAGGTCAGAATTTGCATCAAGAAGAGCTGTAACACAAGCCTCCCCTGCTATAATAGCTTCTAATACCCTCACATAACACCTAGTATCCATTATAGCTGTGTGGATTAAGCAAAGTGTCATTAATATATCCTAGCAAATAACAGACACATTTGTGGTTTCCCTCCAGACAAATGATTAATCAAAACCATGGATTACTCTGTGACAGGATGTGAAAACAAGAAACAGAAGTTAAATAGACCTATGGGGACATAAACCAGTTTAACAGAGCTTACAGAATAATTATTTATCCTCGCAGTGCTTGATGGAGTTTTTGCTAAAACTTATTAACAATGCTTGGCAGACCGCATTTCATATTTCACAGAGGCCTAAATGTGGGAACTAATTTCATTAAGGAACAGTTGTCACAACATTGTGATAAGAAGTAAAGGTCATGCAATTACTGTAAGAACCTTAAAACTTTTCTCAAGTTTCTCTATCCTAAGTTTCTTCACAGTGCAGCAAAATTCAGAGCTTCAGCCTTAGGCGGTTGCTGAAAAAGAGCTAATCATGTCAACTTCTGAGGGTTTTTAAGACCTGTTACAACCAGAAAAGAACAATAACAAAACACAATCACACTGAGTCTCTGAGGAGCCTAACCACCTATGGAAAGACAGCTTAACACCTGGGGATTGCAGCTGTCCTTTCCTTTTTTTTTTTTTTTTTTTTTTTTTGCTTCAATTTCCGCACTGTAATTGCTTCATCAGGACCGAGTAGTTGATGAGAACAAACAATGCCTGGGGTCGTAACAAACACATAATAAGAAATATGTCACTATTTTAATGCAATATTTTAACAACACAGGGTATTGCCGCATTAAGTTTCATCTGGATTCCTACACTTATAAAACAAGAACATCATAACAGCCTTTTTTTTCACTTTATCTTCTTTTTTTTTTTATTTAAAAGAGAAATGCAGAATCTGGCTCATTGAGTTTCATATCAAAGCATTTCTCTTCTTTGCACGGATCGGAATGAGATTATTTTCCACTAGCAGATCAGGCTTGTCTGGAATCCTTTAGGCTAATAGAACAGGAAACAACACTGACAGTCACCCATTATGAATGATGCAGTAATGCCCCACTTGACACAGATTTTTGTTGGATTGTGATTTGTTGGTGATTTGTAATTACAGTGTAACAGGGGCCGTGCTGTTTTCTGGTTTATAAACACGGGAAAACCGGGATAAGTTTGTATTTTGTATGGGGGAAAAATATTTCTGTTGCTAACAATGAAAAGATGTGTAACAAGACACTTTGAATTCTGCTCCTTAAATCTGATTAGAAGACAAGAAGACAAAGGATGATGGACATAGAGTACAGAGAACATACAGTTTCATACAAATACAGGACACAAGATTTTTATCCATCCATCCATCTATCATCCATCCATCATTCCTCCCTCTACCCATCTATCCTTCATCTACATCCAGCCTTGCACTCATCTCCCATATCCATCCATTGGCCCTTACCTTTTCTGCCGACTGCGCCGTGCCAAAGAAGATGGGTATGAAAGCCAGCCACACGATGCAGGTGGTGTACATGGTGAACCCAATGGGCTTGGCCTCGTTAAAATTCTCTGGAACCCCGCGGGTCTTTATCGCGTAAACAGTACATGTCACCATCAACAAGATACTATAACCCAACGAGCAGATGATCTGAAGATCTGTGATGTCGCATTTTAACACCCCCCGGGCCAGATTTGGGTTGATGGTCTTCTGCTCATCGTAGTCTATGATGGTGTTGGGCGGGTCCACCCCGAACCAAACAAACACCCCGAGGAGCTGCACCGAGATGAGGCTCGAGGTGATCGCCAGCTGTGAGGTGGGGCTGATCAGCCTGGGCGCCGTCACCGACTTCTTACCCTGCTCGAAGATGCGGTAGATGCGGTTGGTTTTGGTGAGCAGAGCGGCGTAGCTGATGCACATCCCCAGACCCAGGAAAATCCTCCTGAAGGAGCACACGCCGATGTCCGGCTTGGCGATCATCAGGAACGTGATGATGTAACACAGAAAGATCCCCGTCAGAAGAACGTAGCTCAGCTCCCTCCCGGACGCTCTAACAATCGGTGTATCGTTGTACCGTATGAACGTCGCCATGACGAAAATGGTAGCGATGATCCCGAGCATGGCCAGGAAAACCGGGATCACAGCCCAGGGCGAGTGCCATTCCAGTTTTATTATGGGTATAGGCTGGCATGCTGTGCGGTTGATGTTGGGCCTCATGTTGTAGGAGCAGAGCTTGCAGGAGAACTCGTCAAACTGGTACTGGTAGCCGTCGCAGGGCTCGCAGTGCCAGCAGCAGGGCATTCCTTTCACCACCTTCTTCCTCTCGCCGGTTTTACAGGGCAGGCTGCATACGGAGCTGGGGATGTCCTGCTCCCCTCGAGGCCACTGCATGTCCTCGATCTGCAGAGACAGCATGGGAGACAACGAATAGTTAGATTCAGTGGCTTAATGGTAAATGCAAAGGTAGGCACACTTAGTTTTTGGCTCACATGTTAATTCTGGCTGTTTTTACATGCGATTAAAGATATTTCTTAAATCAGTTTTGCAAACCTTGCGGCCTCATTCACACCCATTCAATTCCAAACAGCATAAAAACAACTTAGGCTGGTAAAGGTAATCCATCACTGTGAATCAGAAGCCAACAACCACGTTTTACAGAGTTGCATCGGAACGGCAATATCAGGCTATAAACGTTTACATTTTAAAAGAAGTTCCAGTAACCATTTCATATTAATGCGTGCATTTGGGAACACTGCAAGAGCCGAGACGAGACAGGAGGCACCGCCTTACTTCTGCTTTCTGCTTGTAAACAAACATATTGCTTCTGGGTCATTACATGTCCAAGTTCTGAGTTTTCCTCTCCAAAATGAGTCTGTCAACCAACGGCTAACATTCTCTGTGGTTATATTAGCTGTCAATGACATCCCAGTCAAGCCAGTGTGCGAACCATAACAAGACGCTTCCGCCAGTCCGTAAAAGGAAACGGAATTTAAAACTAGATTTTACACAATTACATCTTGTGTTTGTTTCAAAATATTTACTTTGAAAAACAAGCTAGAATTATTGTCCTTTAACAACTACCACTACCACTACCAAACAAAAATCCATTATATTTTCAAAATAGTATTATTTCCAGACCCTTTCAAGAAAAATTCTTATATAGTTTTGTCTGACAGTACTTCATAAGGTATGCTGTGACTTTATATCAAAAACATTAGCTCAAAAAAGCGGTTCCCTTGTTTAAAAGCTGAGTTTAGGTGACTTTCCCTTCCACTACATCCATGATTGCATTATGTGAAAATGTAAAAGCTGTCAAGGGCTTAAAAATTAGGCTGCATTACAGGGCCTCTACTTGGTATTTTGGAATATATTACAGATCTTCACTATACTTCTCCAAGGTGAAAGTAAAAAATAATAAATTACAGACCTCCTGCTTGTTAATTTGGAATATGTTTAAAATCACAATTTTCTCCATTTGAAAGATGGAAAGCAGTTAGAGGTTAGAGTATAGGTGAAGGTGGAAAGAATAAGTTACTGTGCATGTTATATTGGTAAAAATAACTAAAATTACATATCCTCAATGAAGAGAGATATTATGACAGTGAATGGTTACATTAGATGGAAAAAAAAAAAATAATAATAATATTAGAACCCCTTACTTCAGAATACTAATGTCTCCCCCCATATCTATGCCTATGCCTGTGGCTGCATTGCATTCTGGTCTATTGAGGCTGCTGTCGTTGGAGAAATTGGTGTCTCTGCCTCTTCTACGATGGATTTCCCATCGTAGAAGAGGCAGAGATACCAAGTGATTGTTGAATACATTGTTGAAACCAAAATCTGATGTTTACCATTGATGCTTTAGATAGCTGAAAATTTTCCTGCAGTGAAGCTCTACTGCATTGGAAATATCTCGATATGATGTCACATCAATTTTTCCTCGATTCCTAGATTTTTCATTTTCATTTTCCTTTGTAGATTTGGACTAAACAGTAAAAACAAATGAGTGGGGCAAACACTTGTCCCCTCTCATAGATTCCCATCCAAACAATGTATTTCTACCATGTCAGTTAACCAAATGTAAATATGTAGCTATTAGTATTTTTGTCAGCCTGTCATGAAGTAAGTTACATTTACTCTTACACATGGATGTCTCCATTGCTAACAGAATAAAAAGGGTGAGAATGAACAACTTTATGCTGCCAGAGAGAATGGTAGCAGTGTTTGGGATTTAGCTATCCCACAAACACCTGGATGGCCTGTGTGTATCTATAAAAGGGAAATGTGGAACTCTCTTTCAGAGGTTCTTGGTAAAAAACCCACACATGGCTTTACCTTGAACCCTAAGTGCAGGAGAAAAAAATAAATATAAAACCTCAGTGACCCAGTCTCAGTCTATTCCATACACTCTAAAACCTAGAAGTTCACCATGTGGTAGAAACCCATTGTAAGTAATGGCATTGTAAGACATCGACTCTGAGGTTATGGTTGCTTGGTCCTGGATTTATAGCTAGGATCTTATCTTTCAGTGTGTAGCACCGCTGTTAAACAAGCATTTGCTTTGGCTCTGCTGTGTGTGTGTGTGTGTGTGTGTGTGTGTGTGTTGTTACTGAAGCAAAGGTCTCATTGATTTGACAGCTTGACCGCCACTAATGAGTAATGAATACCCTATTAGGGAAACATCAATATGGATAAATTCCACCTGGATCATAACAGTTATCTGAGTAGATATGTCAGTTATCTACAATTACTACTCAATATTATAGCCGGGCGGCATAGTGAGTAGGAGGAATGCCTTGCAACTGGAGGACCGGGGTTGAAGCCCCCATGGCGACAAGCATCCGAAGTGTCCTTAAGCAAGGCACTGAAATCTACGAGCTTGAGGAGCGCTGGTCTGTACCTGACCCATGAGAGAATTTCCCCTAGGAAGTATCATATTATTGTTATATTACACTGGGAAAAGAGAGCAATAGGATTAGTCAGAAGTCCTCAATATTTAATTTTCAATATGCTATTGTATGAAAAGGGGCAGGGGAAAAGAGCTGCACTGTGAAAGAAAATATGTAAATCTCCTAGTTCACATCTTACCAATAGTGTTCCAGGCCCTTCTTGACTCTATGCCCAGGCTTGGAAGCAGTTCTGGTGACTGATGGGGGCCAAATACCCGATTATTGTGTGTTGATGTTTCTTTATTTTGGCAGTTAGCTGGCTTCTGTTTGAAGGTTTTGAAAAGACTTGGAGGGATTTCAAGGGCTACTGTGACCCAGAACTGATCAATTACACAGAGTTAAGGGCATCCTCAAATAGATTATCTACGAAAGACAGATCTGTCAAATCAGTCTTTGGTCTCAGAGGCCAGTGGCAATAGTTGAGGAACCAGTCAAATATTGATACGGGATGTTATCACCTCCCAGTATCATCCAGACTCTCCAGCCTCCCTGTGTAGCACCAATAAGCCAAGTTGATAACCTGGGAAAGTTGGGGATAAAACGCTGCATCAAACCGATAGACTGAGTCAGCCCGAGACTTGTATTTGGCCACGGTGAGCACGGTTCAGAACCACAACAAACCGGCAAACTCTAAACAACCCTCTAATCTCCCTCCCCCCCAAAGGCGCCAGGCCAACACTGAAGAAAAGGAAAAGAAATAAAACAATTTCTTCCCTCCTCTTCTTTTTCTTCCTCCCACACATCTTCTGCATATCTCACCCTCTCTGCCACCACTCTTTCTCTTTCTGCATTTCTTTTCTATTATGAGGTTCCGCTCACATTCATCAGCCCTTTCTTCCACCCATCCATCCTTCCCTCCCACACTTTGTCCACTTCCAACACTCCAGCTAAGCTTTTTAACTATATGCCAAGCGCTGTGACACATGGGCCATCAAAATTACATGACCAGCTGACACAAATCCCTACTGCTCCTCCTCAGTAATATCTCATACGCAGGTGAATATGTCGCCCCATTTAGCACATGAAATGTATTCAAATGCGACTCGTCATGTAAGAAACAAGCTTTACTATACAGAATTGATGAGCGGCAGAGTTGCGCCTGGTTATGAAATGATTCGCGGCTTCACAAATCCAAAAGGGATTCAGACCGGGGATTCAAATGGGATTCAAAGCGCCAGGAGCGACGGTGGGTCAATCATTTAAATGGAAACACCATCCGTCTACCCTTCGCAGCGGTCGGGAGGGCTGCCAGCTACTGCGGCGTGTTCAATAATTCACTCAGGTCTTTGAAGAGGTGTCACAGCTGGTAGAGAGATCTGGACAAGAGGTCTCTCTGGTCTTAAATCTGTGACTATGCGCCCATACAAAAGTCCACATGTTCCCATTTTCCGGGCACCTCCAGCCGAAGAGCAGCCTTTACCCAGTGAGTCAGTCACAGGGTCCTGAACTCCTGCTGCTCCTACAACCCGACATGACTTCGTGAAAAAGATGAAATGAAATGGAGACCAGTGTCTGCCGTGGCACAGACTTTATCTCACAGGTTTAAAAAAAAAAAACAAGTCTATAGGAGTATGAGCGTGGACTCTCTGGCGAAGGGGAATTCAAATAACGCACAAAAGAAACACATCACCTACTCTCTGAAACACCTGCCGATTCCTACAGTTCAAAAAGAACTCAAGGCAATTAAAAAGGTCCCTGCCAGTGAATTTAACACAATTTAAAATTCCTCTTCAAAGAAATCAAAGTTTCATTAAAATCTAATTATTAAAAAAAGAGACAGAGAGAGAGAGGGGGAGCGAGATGGCGAGAGAGCAAGAGAAACCAGAGACAGAGAGTTGACAGATTATACTGTTAGGATGGTTGGCGCCATTAAACCTCAGCACCGTGCGGTTGAAGAGAGAAAAGAGAGAGAAAAAAGTGCAGGGGAGTGAAAGATTATAAGAAAGCAGGGAAGTACAAGCTGCAGAACTAGAAACAAGAAGGAGGGAGACAAGAGGAGCAGATTATTTCTTTTAGCAGTTTTCTGCAGAGACAAGAGAGAAGAACAGAGAAAAGAGAGCAGAGGGGGGCGAGAGTTCTCTTTGTGCACAACCTCGCCATCTCTCTCTCTCTCTCTCTCTCTCTCTCTCTCTCTCTCTCTCTCGCCATCCATCTCTTCTATTTCGGTCTACCTCTCTCTACCTTTCTCTCTACCTCTTTCTCTTTGGTTCTCTTTCTCCCTTATCAGTCCCAGGCAGACCTTTGCTCTTCTGCCTGCCTCTGCTCTGCAGTCAGACTCCGCTGCCAATAAATTGTCTGCCCACCGGCTTGATGTCGTTGTAGGCTGCAGGTCAGGTGAGCACTTCAAATGGCCTGACATTAGCATCGGTCTGCATAAATACACTGTATACACTGTCCAAACAAACGAACCGTCCGTAAGAAAAAAAGGAGAAGAAGAAAACCTGCTCCGTCTCTGCAGATACTGGAGGTGAAACTGCTTCGTTCTTCCTTTTGGCATCTCTCTCTTTCACTTTGTTCGTCTGCCTGCTGTTGTCCTCCCCTCTGCTTCATGCTCTTCTCTCTCTCTCTCTCTTTCCCTTAAATCTTGTTCCATTTTTCAAATTCACGTATCTATCCAGGGCAATGGTTCTAAAAGTGGGGTCCTGGGGCCTCCAGGGGTCCTTGAGGGGGTTTCAGAGGATCCCCAGCCAAATGAGGAATAGTTTAATTTATTGCACTATGATTTAATTCACCAGAAATTACCCCACTTGGAGAAGGCAATAATTTTGAAGAATGTAATAATCACTATTATAGTCATAGGTTTCACTGTTATACCACTATTATATCTTTATGTACAGCATAGACAATTTAGTACTAAATCAACAACAACAAATCTTCCTGTATGGGTCCATGGGATTAAATCAAATTGGGGTCACGTTGAATACTGCTGTGTTTATGAGTCATGGTGTATGTGTATGTGTGTGTGTGTGTGTGTGTGTGTGTGTGTGTGTGTGGGTGGGCGCTTTCCCTACACTGGTGTTCGCTGGGAGCGGTTAATCCATGTGCTCATTAGCTCCCTCCTCCTCGGCCCTTCCCACAGCAATTTAACGGCAGCCACCAGCGCACACCGCAGTTCATTATCCAGCCTTTAGGGGGCCCCAATCCCTGAGCTCATCATTAAATACGCTAAGGAAATAGTAATGGGATTAACGGCGCTGTTGCTATGGATACGATACAAGATCCATCTCCTGCTTGGCCTTGAGTCTTTACTGCCCCGCACCGCCCCTCCTACTGCTTTCTTACTTTCTCATTCCATCCTGCCACTGTTGGTTCATTACTCTATCCATGCAACTGCAATAAAACACTTTTAAAATATGGCTTTTTGCTGTTTCTAATTTTTTTTTCTTGTTCTTTGTTCAGACATATAGTAATTGGCTCCTTATTTCCCTCTGTGTGTCCTTTAATTGTTTGTTTCTTCCTTCTTTCCTTCCTCGTTTGCACTCTTCCCTCTTTTGATCGTAGCTCTTTCCTCGCCTCCAACCTTTCTTTCTCCTTCATTCCCTCCCCCCTCTTTTTTCCTTCACCTTTCTTTCTTCCATCACCCCGACTGAGACTCATTTCAGTGTTTCAGCTGTTCCAAATCGCTCATGCCCTCACAGTGGAACAGATTTTTTATGCTAATGCTAATATGCAAGTCAATGGGACTCTCCACCTTCCTATTCGTTCCCATACAGCGTAGTACAGTCATCGGCTGTGCGTAATGGCTCCTGTCAGTTGTGACTAACTGCCTCTGTTAATTATAAAAGTCGTCAAAACTCAAGCATCCCTCAACTGAGTCAACTAACATCTCACCACCATGCAGGCACAAATGCACCCACAAACACACAAAAATACACACACACACGCACACGCACGCAGACTCTAGTTTCCTTCCTATTAATGTGTGGCACAGTCATTAACTTGGCGACTGTGGATCATGATTAAATTGATTAATTGAATGGAAAGGGAAATAACTCCCCCAGATCCCTGTGAGGCTGTGTGCCGTTGAATGTACACAGTTAGCAGATTAGTGGCAAGCCCGAGTGACAGGAACAAAATGAGAAATAGAAAGGAAAACAGAGCGAACAGACAAGAATCGCTGCCCCAACAGGTTCACTGTGGCGACTGAGTCATTTCATACCTCAACAATGCATTTGAACAAAATAAGATTGCATTCATATGACAAATACACAGTGCGGAACTAATTTCCTTCCACGTCACATTTTGATTAACTGCGAAAGCATTCAATACGCTCATTAAAAAGCGAAGTGGGGGGGGGGGCATGTGAGACTATTAGGTGACCAAGGAGACATCCTGCCTGGCTGAATTAATGATGGCATATTTGGAGATAAGCCCAGAATGGTTTAGGCCATGAGTACAATCATTTAAGAATTATTTAAATACATTGTATATGATGCATTGGTGCATTTAAAATGAAAAATCCACCCCCGGGATTCGCAGTTATATATGATCGATCTGAGTTGTTCAATGCATTTCAGGGGATATTTTGTCATGAAGTGTCGCAATTTACTTTTTTGGTGAACCCACTTTCCCTCAACCTGCCTCAACTACTTTAGGAGTAGTTAGAGAGTCACACCCTTTACTCAAAACGTGCATTATAGTCTATTGAGGATACTGTTGGTGGAGAAATTGGTCTCTCTGCCTCTTCTACAATGGGTTTCTCCCTGTATGATTGCTGAAAGTTCCATGCAAAGTGGTGAGTCCATAAAGAAGCCCTTGCTCTGCTTGATTCTGAGGGAGTGACACCAAAACCTGCTATCAAACTCCATTCACTGCACTGGAAATATCTCAGCGTGATGTCACATCGTCTACATCTAAGAAAAACACACTGCCGAACAACAACATGGACCCAGAAATGCAAGGTACATCGCAAATGGCAGTTTTTTAAACAGTGTTAGAAGCATTTTAGGGTGGATTTCTAGTTTAGATATATTAGTATAGAAGGACATGGTTCTTGTTATGGAGTGGGGTGGTTCTGGGTTTACAGATTTTAATCTTCTGGAGGTGTCATGGGCAAACTTCAGTGAATCATCTTCGTAGGCACAGTTTAATGTCGCAAAGGATAGACACATCTGATCCTGTGCGTTAAGAAATAGTGTACATATATAACTTATTTTAATACGCCTGATGCTGCTCCGTTACGCCACTGCCAAGAGGAATTGTTTGAGAAACCATGCGGTACTAATGCAGGATGGATGCAGAGTGAGTTTTACATTTGCTACCACTTTATGTAATGTTTAAATCAACAGATGACAAAAGAGACTCTTCAAGAATACTTAGAGAACTTTCTGAACGGAAGCAAGGATTAAAACAGATTTCAAAGCCGAGAGGAAAATGAAAAAAAAAATAAAAAAACATCTTCAGTTCAGTTAAGCCTTCATCATAATCCCAGAGGGCAACATATTTGCTGAAGCTTTTACGAGCAACTTTTTCTGTTCAACTTTATTTGGAGTCTTAAATGTTGCGCTCATGGGTGACCTGCTGCGACCTTTGATTATTCAAAAGCAAATAATGAAAACCGTGCGTATATTAACGGCTAAGAGGGAGAGAAGTGTGTTTCCCCACAGGTGAGAAATTAAATGCCTTTGTTCTCTTGTTCAGGTGTTGAATAAATCTGAATAAAAACACACTCCTAACCCTTCTTCAAAGAAAAGTTACAGTCAGGAGAAAAACAACAAAATTTGAATAATTATATTCCTTTCAACTGCATTCCCAAGAAAGCCAAGCCAAACCCCAGCAAAAGCAGCACACTATTATATAACTGAAAATTGAGACAGTATAGTACATCACTGAAAGCAGACATCGGTATGACTAAATAAATTCCCACACAATATATCTTTGAAACAAATGGTTCAGTCGCTGTTGTGCAGAGCAGTATGCATGATGAAAGAGTGGGAATCCACATCTACAGGCACTGTTGCTGCTCTATTAGCCAAATGGGGAAAAGCCAGAGACAAACAACAAATACAAGGTAATTCTTCTGTTTCCTCCTGGAAATAATCTTGACACTCTCTAAAGTAAACCAGTGTAAATTAAAACCAAATCGAATCACACAACACCACACCTCACAAATCCTCACCAGAGGAAACCTAACTTTCTATGAAGCAGTAAATTCCAAGATGTGAAAAAAAAAAAAAAAAAATCCTTTGGGCTTTTCGTTCCTATAGTGGTATAAGAGGTACACATACACTAACCCAGCACTTTATTAGGAACACCTGTACACCTGCTTATTCATGCAATTATCCATTCAGCCAATCATGTGGCAGCAGTGCAATGCATAAGATCATGCAGATACAGATCAGCAGCTTCAGTTCATGTTCACATCAAGCATCAGAATGGGGAAAAAATGTGATCTCAGTGACTTTGACTGTGGCATGGTTGTTGGTGCCAGGCGGGCTGGTTTGAGTATTTCTGAAACTGCTGATCTCCTGGGATTTTCACACACAACAGTCTCTACAGAGTTTACAGAATGGTGCGAAAAACAAAAAAACATCCAGGGAGCGGCAGTTCTGCGGACGGAAACGCCTTGTTGAGGAAAGAGGTCAGAGGAGAATGGCCAGACTGGTTGGAGCTTACAGAAAGGCAACAGTAACTCAGATAACCTCTTTACAACTGTGGTGAGCAGAAAAGCATCTCAGAACGCAACACTGGAGGCGGATGTCACTTTGCTAGCCGGTTGACACTGAGCTGAAAGCTGATACCTACCCAGTAGTAGTAAGGTTTTCCTAATAAAGTGCTTGGTGAGTGTATATTTGTCAGAGGTCGGAGCTCGAGTCACATGACTTGGACTCACATCATACTCAAGTGACAATTCCAATTGCTTGAGACTTGACTTGATGCATGAAGAGAATACTTGAGACTTGACTTAGGTTCTGGTGACTTGGGACTTGACTTTGACTTGTACTTTGATGACTTGAACAGGTTTCTAAAGTCTTCCACCTGACGTGACAGTTCCACCAGACGACTGAATTTAAATTCTGTTTTCTAAATTTGTGTGGAATGATTGAATTTATTAAAGTTGAAACTGATTATAGAAATCAAACTCATGATGTACTTTGACTAACAGGACTAACATTTTTATCCTATTAAAACCATATTGCACTGAAAAGTCCTAGATATTTAGTTTTGTTTAAATTGATACTGGACTCTTGATTTGTTCTGACTTGACTTGCTGTTCTTGTGCCTCAAGACTTGAGACTGACTTGGGCATCGAGCAAAGTTGACTTTGTCACACCTCTGATGTTTGTTAGACTTTTTTCTCAAACAGTGGATGAAAAGTCAATGAAAGTCAATGAAAAGTGGGATAAAAAGGAAGGTCGGTGCTGAATGTGGTTCCCTTGGGCAGCTATTCTCAGTGGTTCACTGTTCACTGAACTTATACAAATGCAAGACTGCTAAATAGGGCAAATCCTCTTGAGAACTCCAACATCGCTTTACGGACCACATTGACAGCAGCAGGAAGGAAGGAAGGGGGAAGCATATTTGCTGACTTCAACCAGTCAGAACCAGATTTTCTTCATGAGCCAGTCAGTGTGAGGATTTGAACTGGCAACCTCCTGCTCTCAAGATGGCTTCTCTAACCTCCTGGCTACTCCTGGCCCCATTCAGGAGGGACGGACAGTCCTCATGAGCTGCTTGTGTCTCCTAAGGGCCGTCTCTGTCCTCTCGAAATCTCTCCATCTGACTCATAAAACAGCTAAAAGGGCTGTGAAGGATTGCTCTCACAAAGATCAAGGTCAAATTTCATTACTCCTAATGAGGCTTAGCACCCATCAGAATCTCCTTCCTTCTCTCTCTTTCTCTCTCTCTCTCTCTCTCTCTCTCTCTCTCTCTCTCTCTTTCTCTCTCTCTGTCTCCCTTTCTCTCCCTCTCTAGCTTTCAGACATGAAAGACGAAGTAGCAGCAGATTTCTGCGTCGGGGAGAGAGATTTCAGAGCCATTATAGATAACGTTGCAGGAGAAGACGGTATCTTCTCCGTCGCTGCTGGGTCAGAATCACCTTTAATTGTCAAGTACATTCCACCTGGGATTTTTTCTTTGAAAATTGTTTCTGATATTTTTGTTCTCTCTGAGCACTAAGAGAATGAGACAATATGGCTTACTAAACCTGAGCATAGCTTCTGGAGATAGAGGAGTAAAGAGGTAGAGCTCTGCAGCAGCATTAGGCGGATATCGTCGCTTGTAAAAAGCCCCAAAAGCTTTTTAAGAAAATGGTAATTTCAAGCATATGAGGGTTGTTTAACTTCATGAATAATGTAACGTGTTTTCTGGTCTACAGGGAGATGAAATGTACAGTATTACTGTCAGTGGCTTAAGATACTGCTTCCTCCTCAGTCGATACATGAAAAGCATTGCAGTGTCTTCACTGTGTATATTTGTCTAGATGCAGTGGTCTTTGTAAATCTGTGTATCTGTGAATGTACATTTTATTGTATGTGTATTTTTATAAGCATAGGGTTTTGTGTGTGTGTGTGTGTGTGTGTGTGTTTGTGTATGTTTGAGTATGTACACAAATGCATATGTTTATGTACATTTTTGCTTGTTTTTGTGAGTGTGTGTTTTGATGCTACAACTCTGCATCTGTTTGTGAAGCTTTGCAAGTTTGTGTATATAGGCATGTGCAGGCTTTTGTGTGTGTGTGCGTGTGCATGTGTCTGCAATCATGCATCTTTATACTATATGGATAGCATGCATGTGCTGGTGTACATTCATGTGCCTGTCTGTGTAAATTTGTGATATGCTCTGTGTGTGTGTATCTATGTGTATTTGTGTGTATGAATGTGCATTTCATCGCTCAAACCTCTCCTCTCTCTCCTCCTCGGTGATTGTTGGGTTCGACTGGTCGTCTCTGATAGATGCTGTAATCACCCTGTCAGATCACTGAGCCGTTTCATGTATTTTTGAAGAGTGCGGAGCGTGCATTTCCATCCCCGACTATAACAAGCTCCATTATGGAGATACAGGCAGCTGAAGGGTCATAGCGCTTTGACATCAAAATATGTCTATCTCTCTCTCTGATTTCTCTCACCGTCTTATGGAAATGCACAGTCTGGGGTTATAGAACAATGAGGTCCTAATGTATCTGTCTCTCTGTCATGCTATTCTCATTGTTTTTTTCTTGCTTTTTTAGACCCTTCCGTACTCACATGTGGCTTTCTCTGATGCACCCTTCACTTTCTCTGCATGTGATATTTAATCCCTGTCTCTTCATGTTACATTTCAGACAGGAACATGCCATCAGAGGGCCGTGAGAAGATGAGATTCAAACATGATTCACTCTCTCTGTGTCTCAGTCTGTTTCACGGTTTCCTCTTCTCTCAAAGTGTTAATCAGCGAGGTCTGTGTGCGCTTCCCCGAGATCACCTGTCAGTCAAGCAGTGTGGGCAGTACTGTGATGTCTTTTTACTTGGATTTTCTGTTGATGACGTTTGAGTTTCTGTAGGCGGCGCTCTTATCTTTTGTCTGTTGAGCCATGGTGGCTATCACTGCTCATG
Organism: Centroberyx affinis; assembly: GCF_046629955.1. Lineage (NCBI taxonomy): Eukaryota > Metazoa > Chordata > Actinopteri > Beryciformes > Berycidae > Centroberyx > Centroberyx affinis. Next base: position 8,795 of record NW_027282176.1, on the reverse strand, counting down.
CTAACTACCCAGTTCTTCTATTTATTCCAAACAAACTGCTGTTGCTGCTGCTGGAAACGTGAAACACATCACTTCTGGTGCGGCAGAAGACCGACACTGTGTTTAGAACAGCAAATGCGGGAGTCTCATATATTTATATTACTCTTTTTTTCTCCCAGCACCCATGAAAAGCTGATTTTATTATAGAACAGCAAATGTAAAAGCTTTCGTGAATCACTATTGTATTATATCAATCAGCGATAAAGAGTAGCACTGAACAGAAATTTATTCATATGAAAATATCACAGATTATTACTTTAAATGCGTCTGATGGACCGTCTTGACCCTTTCCTCTATTTGCTTACATTATATTATAGATTATAGAGAGAGAGGCATGCAGGCATATAGAGGAAGATAAGGTCCTAATATATATCTCCTTCTGTCTGTTTCTCGCTTCCTCCTTCCTCCTTCCTGTTTTATAGCTTTCACACTCTTCCCCTTCCAATATAGAGATGCATACAGGCGTAGGGTCACAGGAAGATGAGATCATAATATGTCTCTCCCTTCCTTGCCCCCTCTCATCGCCTGTATTACAGCATCCACTCTTCCCAAGATCCAACTATCTTAAACCGCATCTGATATGCCATCTCTATCCTTTCTTTTTTTTCTCTTTTGACTAAATTATAGAGGGAGGCATGCAGCCAAAGGGTCACAGAAAGACGAGATTCCAATATCTCTCCCCCACGTCTGGGTGTCACTTTCTTGTACCATTTCAGTCACCGTTTTATCCCTTTCGCTCTCTACCTCGCACACTATGAAGACGCAGACAGGCGTAGAGTCACAGGAAGATGACATCATCATGTTTCTCTCCCTCTCTGTCGGTTTCTCCCTTTTCCTCGCCCCTTTCTCTCAGTGTCTGCGCTATAGCATTTGCTTCGTGTGATCTACCTCTCTCAAACTGCATCTGATGTACCATCTTGCCGCGTCTGTCTCCTCATGCTCCATTACAGCGAGAGGCACACAGGCGTAGGGACAGAAAGACGAGATCCAGATACGTCTCCCTCTTTCTGTGTCTCTTTGCCGCTCGTTCCAATCTCGGCCATCGTTTTATATCCTCTTACACAAGGGAGATGGACACGGGCATAGGGTCATAGAAAGATGAGATAATAATACATCTGTGTCTCGCTCTATTCCTATAATCCTCGTCTCTAAAACTGCATGTTGTACCATTTTGATCCTTTTGTCTCTTTTGACTTCATTATAGAGAGAGGCACGCAGTCAAAGGGTCATTGAAATCCCAATATGTCTTCTTCTGCCTGTCTGTCTGTTTTCTCGCTCACTTGTCGGATTTCAGGTCCCTGCTTTATATCCTACATTAAAGAGAAACATGGCCGCGCGTCAGAGTGAGAAGACCCCGAAATGTCTGTCCCTGTGTATCCGTTTCTCGCTTTCATGTCCCCTTTCATATTCAGGTTCTTTTTTTCACGGCTTTTACTCAGTTCCTCTGATCGGTCCTGTCTTTCATCCTCTACATCTGATGGACTATCTTGATCCTATATTGTCTCTTTTGCCAGGACTCTCACACACGTTTACTGAACTTTACTGAACATTACCCTCCACCAGCACCATCATCTTTCTATCATTCTATCTGATGTACAAGTCACCTTATAGTTCATCATGTACCATTCCCTTTACAACTGCCACACCAGTCACTTCTGCAAAATCGCTTTTTTTTGCAGTCTGTTGCTCACTTTCTTGTCTCCTTTCATTCTTTTAGTCTCTGTTGTACGGCTTTTGCTCTCTTCCTCTAATCCCTCCTCTCTTATGCTGCATCTGATATACCATCCCTTATAGAGAGAGGCACACAGAGGCCACGCTAAAAAGATCATAGGGAGATGAGATGTCACTGTGTCGCTTGTGCCTGTGCGCCTTCATCTTTCCTTCACTGTCTTTTCCTCATCATGTGTTTCACTCTTTAATCTTCCCTCTTGGGCTGCATTGGAATTACGAGGCTAAATTCAAACTTTACTGCAAAGTCATTTTATTTAAAATGATAATTACAAAAAAAAGAAAAACTGGTTCACTTTCTTCAACTGTTCATACTGTTTTTTTCTCTTTGTGGGTGAATCTGCGAGTAGACTGTGTGAATCTGGTGATCACACAGTGGTTCAGTCACTTGGAAAAATTAGTGAAGTTTAAAATCACAATGACTCCTCCTTTGCAGAGTTGAGTGGATGGGAATTTACATGGCCAATTACTGGAAACAATGGACAGGAATGGTGAGCAGGTTACAGAAATGTTTGTGTGCAACACACTGCAAAATGACATGTAAAACTAATCAGAAAAGAAGTGGCAAACATTACTTTCCCTCAGACAACCCACTTCTGGTGTATCAATCCACTTAAACTCTGCCTTTTTTCTCGCTGACTGTTTCTCTCCTTTTTCTCAAAGTGAGCATTTTAGAGAGGTTGCCTCATCCTGTTCCTCTTCTCCCCTTTCCGTTTCCCTTTCTTTTAGTATAAATACCTGCAGCTTCTCACATAAATATGCATTTATTCAGAAAGCCTAAAAGACTATTCCAGGAAATGCACTCTTTGAGATTGATCTCCAAACCTAACATCCCACATTATCACAGAGAGAAGGAGGCAGAGAGGCAGAGAGAAGCTCACCAAGAAGTACAGCACAAGAAGTAGATCACCCATTTGACTTTTTGACTTTTAAATGCTGAAAATCTCAAGTCAGAAACCTTCCCTGAAGACAGAAACAGAGAGGGAGAGAGGGTGAAGAAAGAAAGAAAGAAAGAAAGAAAGAAAGAAAGAAAGAAGGAGCGAGCATTCATTGAGCACTGTGGGGCTTCAGTCTCAGCACACAAACACACACACATGCAGACAAACACACACATGACATTTGGGACAAGGGCCAGCACTTGGAATCCAGTGGGAGAGTCATTTGTGACTCATCTGAGTCCAGAGAGACACGTAGGCACCGCAGCCATGTGGAAGCCTTCTCCTACCCCACGGTCCTTTCTGGTGCAGACGATAACACAATGTGTATATACACCGCATGCAGAAAGTATCACGTAGCATGCAGAATCAATTTGGCCCTCTGAAGAGACCGACTGCCAAGCTAATATACAAGGGGTTTACTAAAGGGGAAAAGAAATTACAAGTGATAAATTGAATTAATCTCAATTGAGGCTGGGAATGGGATGAAACAGGGTCTCCGGCCCAGAGAGGATTAGCGGCAGATGTCAAGAGAGAGGAGGGGAGAGGGAGGAAACGAATGAGGGAAAAATATCGTCTGTGTCAATAGACAATGTATATATATTTATTTATTTTCTGCAATACAGTTGACATTTGCTCCTGTGTGTAGGATAGTTTCACGACTCTGAGACCAGGCTATCATCAGGCTATTGACAATGGATTGTATCAGGATGGATGCATACCTGAATCAGATTGATCCAAGATCTATATACAGCCAACAATGATGAAATAATCAAGTGTCCTTGGTAGCAATGCTGAGGTTCTGTAACCATGGGACCAGCTACTCCCCCCGCAGAGGGCAGTTTATCTAAAAATTCAAGCACACATAGTGCTGCTGTACTTTCTGTTCGGACAAAGAGTAGCTGTCAAATGCCATAACACTGTAATACTGTGATACGATATGTGCAGTCCAAAGCTGAGGTATGTGGGTACATTATTAAACAATGTCTTGCAGGGATTTTGGTGTGTCGTATAGCGATTTTACTAGTCATTCTTAAAGAGCACCATTTTCTAAATTAAGCTGGTAATCCCATATACATGGATGTGAACAATTTAATCCACCTGTATGGATTCTACTATGAGTGAGATTACATTGTAGTGTAGCCTATATCACGGACATTCAAACAGATTTTCCTGTTTGTTACTGTTTTACTTTACTTTTGCCAGGCTGTAAATACAAATTTGTTCTTAATTGACTTACCTGGTTATATACATTTGTCCACCTCTGTCTACCTCTTGGCATTTTATTCTCAACACTCATCTTTCTGCAAAAAGGTGGACTTTATCACTGCCCAATTAATTCTAACCTAAATGTATATGATTATTTGAAATCTACAGTATGCATGTTAGTAACAATAAAGTCATGAATCTACACACTTACACTTTTTACATTACATCAACACACATTTGTGTTACTTGTAAACACACCAAATGTCAATAACAGCATGTGTTATATCAGTTTGTGCTAGTGACTTTTATATGGAAAAGTAACAGAAAATTGTGTGTGAATATAATACCTCCTCCTCTTCTTGCTCAAGAGTATAAATGCTAAAGCAGTATGTGCAGGAATACATTATCATTATTCTATAACAGCACAATTTCCCAATACATAACTCACACTAGCTGTGTATTCACTCAGAGAAATCACGTTTGTTTGTTTGTATTCCACTAAATAAAATTCATCCCAATGAGATTTCAGCTGCTCAGTTAAAAGAGCTGTCCAGGGCGGATTTCAGCCAGTAAGTGAAAGAGTTGTCCTAGGCAGATTACAGCCACATAAACCCTGACGGAGACCCATTAGACCGAAACGCTAGTCTGATTGACCCATTAAGCCATCGCAAAGCCCTATGCCAGCAGGGAGCCAAAGACAGACAGAGAGAAAGAAAGAAGAAAAGGACAGAAATAGAAAAAAAAAATTTGCATTTGACTTGTGCTTTTCTTTTCTGCATGTCTTACAATTCAGACTTCTTTAACCCGAGATTCTGCCTCTGTTCTTCTGATATTAAGATTCCAGGCATGCAATGTATGAAAAAATACATAAAGACAGACAGGGAAAAGAGACGTACACACACACACAAACAAACATATAAATATATATAAAACAAAAACAAACGAGAGTATGGGGAAACCACAGAGCAGAAAATCAGCCTGAGAGACGTAAAGTATCGCAGTGTATTGAGTGTTTCATTGCTCCGTCAGTCTTACATTTCAGACTAATCTCAGCATAATTTTTCTCCTGTCCTCCCCACATTGCGATACCAGACACGTAGCATAATAGAACATGTAGGCCAGATCATGTATGTCACTGCGGCACATTAGGATAATTGATCCATACATAACGTGCCAGACAGCCCCTAAGGGCCGGGGGTTTTCTTCTTCTCCTACACTGGTTCGACTGCACCAAGTTCAAACAAAGGTTAGCGATCTTCAAAAAGATGCTGATTATTATTCCTCTAAGCCTTGATCTCAAATTGCATAAGACAATCAGTGAACGTGTACCTGGGCCAAATCGTATTAGGTTTGACTGTCACGCTTGAACATATAGTTTCAGTAATAGTTCCCCTTTGTAATCTGGAAAGCAGCCCCCCCCACAAAATACACACAGAGGAATTGTGAGGACAGAGGGAAAGAAGCAATAATGGGAGGCCTAATAGCAACGGCTCTGCCACATCTGGCTTACCAGGAGCTATTGAGGTGAATAATTTAGTGCTGTGAAGAAGCAGAGACATGGCCATGAATGCAGAAGCAAAGGAGTGTGGATCAAGTCACAGGTATAGTGTTATAGCACATAAGGCTGTTTGTTACCTGCTAGGAACAACAAAAATAGAAATAAAGGCATGTTTCTGCATGTAGACTGTACAGTATATGAACACGTGAAACCACACATGTAACTTTTCCTTTTCCGGTTTCAAACACCAGGACACCACATACTCTCCAACCCTTGGAGAACAGCGGGAGGACAGCAAAGGAGGAATTGAAATTCACATTTGCATGTGGATCCAAGTATCTACAGTTGTAGAAGTCACAGTTCTGTATGCATTAGGGGGAGAAATTAACAGGACTTCGGGCAAAAATACCTTTCAAAGTTCATAAAATGCTCTTGGAATCAAAAATAAGGGGGCAAAAAATGTCCCCCGATAATGAAAGTACCATTTCATCCTGTTCTTTTTTATTTTACTTTATCTTTTGAGTCAAAGTCAAGTCAAATTTTCACATGTGAATGCAACTACTGTCCCCCGTGGACCACAGTAGATTAGGACCCTTTGACCAGTCGGATCTTTCCGGTGCATTCTGGGTGAGAAAAATTGAGTCGCCTTTGACCAGCAAACAACTGAGCATGCAGCCTGAAGCAGTAGAAAATGTCTCTGATTATTAGGCTACTCTTTATGTGATGCCATGTTAGGATTTAAATGAAACAAACCTTATCGGCACAGATGGAGTATTTGTCTGACAATATAGAATGCAAATGTATTGTTTCATAGATCAATAAAGGACCAAAATGGCCCTTAAAATTTGTTCCCCAAGAGGAACTTTTTGGACAATTCTGTAATGGTAATGCAGGGTGGGAGGATTTCTATTATGGCTGCTGCTGTATAACTTTATGCATGTTTGGACAGATGCAGTAACATCAAGCGATCAACATAGCAGGCTGGACTGTGGAAAATGTGTTACATTTTGTGGTTTCTTGAGGCATGTTGAGGCATAATGGAGCAAAGTGCTTAATACTTTTAGAGATCCATTATATGATTTAACTCTATGTACCTGTATGCGCTGAATTTCCACACTGCACACATTTCCACATTTTCAGTATACATCAGCATATTTCCCTAGAGATGATTGGAGCTCTCTTGTAAGTGCAGCAGAACAGATATTGACTGGTAATCTCCACTGATTCAACACAGTGTCAAGCCTTGCTAGGATCAGAGAGACACTCATACCCACAGTGAACACTGATAGATATTCCAGTGTGCTCACATATCGTTATGAGCGATGTTTGAAAAATTTAATTCTCCAGAGCAATAGTTTTGGCAACACTGTGACTTAGCCCAACTTTCCGGAAGGCAGTGCCTGTAACTGAGGGATAGCGTTTGGTTAATAATTCAACATCACTTTGCTGTCCAGCATACAGTATCTCCAGAAACCAAAAAGTATTGCAGTACACCAGTTTCCTTGTAGAATAATGCAACACTCACAGCAGTGAGCATATAGAAGCTTAAACTGGGGACAGGAATTACTCTGCACATGAGAAAAATACTATTCCACTTCTTCCCATGCCAGACTCGAGCTTCCAGGCAGCAGAGAGATTTCCTGTCTCTTAACAGTTTGTACTTATTAATTAATAGTTTGAAACCATTTTGCTATCTCCTAAATGAGACTTTTGAAGCACAAAAGTTTTATCATGAGACAACTTATAAGGATTCAAATGTTCATTTGCAGTTCTGTCAGCTAAATAACTAAAATGATAAAATGTATCATCCCACACACACACACACACACACACACACACACACACACAATGAATTAAATGAAATTGAATGGGAGGTCATAACTTTACCCATATTCAGGAATTCAATTTTATTAGCTCACTAAGCACACTGGAAGACTTTTTATCTCACAGGAACTCAAGCGATCTATCAAATCAAAACTGGTGAACAGCCAGACTCAGCTTGCTTCCTCTCACGTCGCTGTTGGTTCTCATTGGCTATTGGCTGTTTCCACTCTTGAAATGAATGAATGTGTGACCCCCCACACACTTCAGGACTTGTTCCAGACACGTTGGGTGGTCAAACATGGTTGATTTTATTGGGGCGGCTCAGCTCAGTCTGCGAGTCGATCAGTGTGGTTAGGATTGAATCTGCAAACCCCTCACACTACCTGATAATCTTTGCATCCAATCAGAAATTCTCCTCCAATTGTCAGGATAGACAAATCTGGTGTAAATTGGCCCGATAATCCTCTAGTGTGTCCCCCTAAGTCTGAGAGAAGTACTTTGCAGCCAAGTGCAAAATTAGCCACCCTGGCCAACATTTGAATAGGGTTTCATTAATGAAGTTGGCATGCAAATGGCGGCTAAATAACCCCACCAGACTAATGCCCTAAATCCCTAAATCCATCCTGCTCAGGTTATGTGACGTTTACAGTGTAAAGCTGCACTTATCAATTCACGCTACACAGTTTTTTGTTCCTCCATGTATCACGCATAATATATCAGATACCACTCATCAGATTTTGACAAATCTTGGAGGAATGATGCATCTCACCATTGCTATTCGATATTCAAAGTTACACAGATTAGTCCAAATGGAGTGCTACATTGTTTGTTCGTTTGTTGGTCTATGTGTCACGTGCGATATCTCAGACATCACTGATCTGATATTGACAAAAAAGGCTACAATTACAAAAAAAGGCTATATATTTGTCACTGATTGACCATGAAGGGGACTGCACCATTAGTGGGGGATGACATGTTTAATGTTGCCTTGTAAGTACCGTGTCTATGCCTGTTTTATTGTTTTATGTACTGATTATGCCTATCACACAACTGCCACATGACAATTTTGGTATTTTTATTTTTCTTACTTCAACTGAAAGTTTACATGGTTCTTCATGTGCTGTGTGAGTTTCATGACCCGTGGGCCTGTTTCTAACATTACTGTATAAATTTAGAAATACATGATGTATTGTTAGTAGTAGTAGTACTGCCTACATTATTGTTATATGTATATATATAGGAGACTACAAATTGTATAACTACTAAATATAACTCTATATGTGTTATGTGTAAGAATGTCTTTGTGGGAGCTCCCCTGTTGTTGGTTTGATCCACTAATTAAGCACCTGGGTAGGATGGTATATAAGGAGTGACTGTGTGGGGATACAAGGCTGTTTTGGGTAATGCTGCTTGGGCTGGTGGTAGCACCTGTGAAGAAGTTCTGCTTGAATAAATGTGCCTCACCATGGGCTTAAAAAGAAGTTGATCGGCCTCCTGCCTCCTCACTGAATCTCCAGTATCAGCCAACTTCACACATGACAATCAATGACCATCAAAATAAG